>NW_015151024.1:192543-227924 GCF_000732505.1 Cyprinodon variegatus | reverse complement strand
AATTTTTTTTTTTTTTCTCAAATTAGGTCAAATGACCCGGTTGCACACGCGCGCGCGCACACACGCAAACAATACGACCTTTTGGGCTCCTAATCCCACAAGAGCCACTTTCCTTTTTCACAACGGCGCGGATGATGATGAGAAGGAGGAGGAAGAGGAAGAGGGGGCATGACGTCACCTCCACATTAAAACCTTCCCTGGCACTTCAGTCAATTTTTATATTGTTTTTTAAACTGTTTTCAGTTAGAGCTGCCGGTCTAGAAATACAAGAAATAATAAAAATACACATTAAATAGTTGAATATAATTGATTTTTACATATTTGCCTAAACTGTAATTTTGACCATAAAAGTGAGACTTGGATTTAATTTAAGCTGTCCCATCTTTAAGGACCAAAGTGGGTGTCAGTTAATAGTTCAGACTTAAAATCGAGCTTTTCTTCATTTTTCTAATTCTACAACCCTGGAGTGTTTTCTGCGTTCATCACAGAGCATAGCTAAGAAGTTGAATAGAAAAAGGGCAGAGAGTTGTCAGCTGTGTGTTGGAAGCAGAAAGGGACTGAATGGCAGCCAGTAGCCTGCTGATCTAGCGCAGGTGCAGGGAAGGGAAGCGGGTAGTGTGTGTGTGAGCGAACCAGAGAGAAAGATGGTGTGTGTTTTCTACAGTAACCCACACACACACCCATACACACTTTCTTCCTTTGAAAAGGACCACACACTGACAGGGGCCATCATGCCCTCAGCCTCTCGCAGCTCCCGGCTCAGGCCCGCACTCTAAGGGCTCCAGGGCCCGAGGCCTCAGCGACACCCCCCTCCCCTCCGCTCCTCCTCCTCCTCCATCACCCTCTCCCCTTGCCACCTCCTTCACGTCACCAGCGACCCAAGCTCCGTTTATCATTTCTACTCATTGATGTTGACAGCTTTATAGAGCACCATCATTACAGGAATGCACGGTTCGTAGCGGAAAACAAAACGATAACCCCCGTTTTTCGAGCGTTACTCTGTTTTTATTATCTTATTCTTTTAAATAATAGAGAATAAAGGTCCCAAAGTTAACAGTTTGAGTCAAACTAACAGTTTGACTCAAACTAACAGTTTGACTCAAACTTCCCATCAAAGTTGGATTGAGCGCAGCGTCATCAGGAGCGCGTCTGAAAAATTAATTCTGCAACAGATGCCTCAGGCCTATACTTTTTGTATAGATAAAGTTGCAAAAATAAAAAAAATAAAAATAAATGTTATGCGCACCTGGATAAAAGAAAGAAACAAACAAAAAACGAACTACAGAAGATCCCTAAAACTTAGTTCTGTCTGGACCTTGAAAAGCGGTTTAGAGCAGATTCGTTTTTTAAGTCCAGTTAAATAATCTCTGCTAATCCCAACAAGAGAAAACAATTTTTCGTCTGGATTGGGTGGGTGGGCAAGGGGCTGGGGGGGGATTGATTTTAATGCAAAAATAAAAATAATCTCTGATCTTTTTGGTTTTACCAAAGGAGGAAGCCTAAACTTGTTGCGTCAAAATCCATAGGCCTATAAACTAGAACACTTTTACTTAATTTAATTTTAACTAGTTTAGAACTCGTAAAGTTAAAATAAGTTTAAAATAAAACTTTTTCCCTCTTTTACTTTTGAAATTTAAATTAAATCGGCTTGATTCCCTGATTAATAAATATGTATTATTTATCAGAGCCCTTCCAGTCAGAATTTTTGCATGCAGATTAATTTCCGCCATTGTCAGAGATGTAAAATCCGTGTCAGTGTGCGCATTGTCTTATAACAAATTCGAGTTAATACAGCCATAATGATAGTATAACTGCGCGCTAATTGGCCTTTTTTCCTTCACAACAATGCAACCAGATCAGCATCTCTTTATTATTTAATAACGTCAAACGCTTGGCTGGCTGGGCTGGCTGCTGAGCCATGTTGGATGCAGCAGGGAGGGGAACAATGCAACCAGTGAGGACTTCCATAGTCTGTTTGTAGGCTATTAATAATAGTAATGATAATGATAATCTTCCTCCAGCCGAATATTTGATGCAGCAGGTGGAAATGCAGCACTGAATGATCTGGAGGCTTATTGCTCTATAAAAGGACAACCACAGGTTGTTGCATTGGGACATATTTCTTGACCTTCACCATTATAATGCTTCTTACCTGATTATTTCAGGTGACAAAAACTGGTAGGACCCCTCAGCAGACTTTATGGAATCTCAATTCTTGCTCACATAATCCATTAAATAGACAGCAGGACAGTGGAAGCTATTTGCTTTTTCAGTGATTTAAGAATCTGGAGCCATTTCTCATGTAGTTATCGAAAAGTCTGCTCACTGATTAAGAAATGTGGCTAAAGCAAAGAAACAAATTAAAGAAATAAAATAGGAACATTCATTTAGATTGCTGAATATCGAGTTATGATTTTTTTTTCTCTTCATGACAGTAAGTAGTACATTTGTGTTTCATTTTAAATTCTGTTTATTTAATGTGGTTTTGATATTTGGTGAGGTAGGCGAGATTGCTGTTCTCTGTGTATCATAGTTTCTGAATAAAGGGGTACTAGTAAAACTTGAATTAAGATTCAAGAACTTTAGCTTATTCTGGTTTAGAGGCCAAATGATCTTAGTGCTCCTGGATGGCCCGAGGGCTCTGAGTAGATCGGACTTCTAATGCTTTGGACCTTCTATCCTGCCACCCATGCAGGGTGTACTCAGGCAAAATAAGCAAGAAGGAGAAGGAAGAAACAGCCTGGATGTGTGGCCCTGAGGTACAAAGAAGCAACTAGCTTCACCTCACAAACACAGCTGGCAGATTTTGACTCAGTCAGCTAGGGCGTATAACCTCATCCCCATAAAGAGCTGATTATCATTATTTTTGTGTACACTGACTTGTTGATTTTGTGTTGAAATATTTTCGTTCCAAAGAAAAAAGGTCTGCTACAAATAAATCACTGTTTGTTTTAAGCATCAATATCATGCTCATAATGTATGCTATGATTTTTCTTCGTGGTGGATTAAAACACTAGTTATAGGGGAATTTAATGACATTCTGATGTTGTAGCTGACAAAAAAATGTTTTATGCCCTGCACGGACTGTAGTAACATGGCAGTAGGTACTAGAAATGTAGCTGGTATGATTTCATTTTCACATGTAAGCACTTTCACTGTGTGTTGGCATTGCTGAGCTGGAGCTGCTTCTTCTGCTTTCAGGGACTCTTTGATATAGAAGGCTGTTGAGCTGATGGGACTGAATCATCATTAACAAGCCAACAGACACAGGAACCCCCCTCTCACCCCCTCCTCCTTTCTCTGGTCTCATTTCCCAGCATAGACACTAACCTCTTTCACTCTGTCATCAGCCTGACTCTCTCCCTCCACCGACTCCACCATAAAACAGCACAGTGCATTGTTCCAGGCCTCCCTCCCTCTCCCTGGCCCCCCAACCCAACTGTTGACCAACAACTCCATTCGCACATTAAAAAACAGAGGAGGGATGGCGGCAGTCCTCGTCCTATTTTAGAATATGACACAGTCAGAGTTGCATTCATGCTGGAAAAAAGTGGGTCTAAAGGGATGAAAGGTGTGGCCCCAATGAGAATGAAGGATAAATATGTATGTGTGTGTGTGTGAAGGGGGGTCAATCAGAACTGTCATTGGATGTGTGATTAACAGTGTCATAGCAAGTGTTAAGGCAGTTGGTGCTGATGAATGGCACATCTTTGTGACTGGGAAAAAAATTATACATCCTACCCTGTTCAAGTATACAGCAGTAACTCATTGTGTTGTTATCATAAATTCATTTTTAAGTCGTTTTTATTTTTCACATGATTGGAGAACTCAGAGGAGAAAAACGATCTATTAAAGAGCTAGAGTTTAGTACAGTATCAACAGTGAAAGACTTTATTTGATTGAGTTTCCAAGTTTACTTACAATTTTCTCAGTAAACTTTCTAGATTTCAAACCAAAAATATCAAGGAAAACCTTTCATGAATCAAACTTGTACATGTAGTGATTTAAATGTGAAAACTGCTTTATCGGTTTAGTTTGTTACCTTTCAAAATAAAAGCCTACTAATCACCATGAAAACAGAGAAACAGTGTTCAGGACTCCACTCATATTGGCCTTAACATTTATATTAGATACAAACAATGGAGAAAATTTTTTGTATCGCTGATAGAAATATTGCAGCTAAAAATTTAATGTAGTTTACTTCAACAGACTATATGGACCATATTGCAAATGTTTAAGGCCCTTACTGTGCAGCTTGACTTGTTATTACAATGTTAAACCCAGTGTGGAAATTCAGCTTAATTCGTTTGAGGCACTTCACTGCTTTAAGTGAATTTAGCAAATTAAATTACACATTTAGATGAGTATGAACTTTTAAACTAAGTTAAATGATGGAGTATTTTTATTTATTATTTTTTTTAATATCTGATTTATTTGGTTTATACTAATTCCAAAATATTAAGTTAAAAGTTTGTAGTTTCCTGAAAATTAACTTTTTTCAATGGGTTTATTAACTTTTTTGACCAGTTTTCCTTTGTTTGAATAATGCTAAAATTTAGGTTAAGGCAACATATAACTTTTAAATTAATTTATGGAAACCTGTTACCCTTTAAGCAATAACAAAAACTTTTTTTTTTTTTTTTTACATCTTTTTTCAAAATAAATCTGATAAAAACAACAACTATAATATCATACTAAAAAATACACCTAAAAGATGCATACAATGACGAAAATTGGAGGTTTGTCAAGGAAAGTGATTTTTACATATATACATAACGGTAGCCATACCTTCACTTTTTTATTTGTACATATAAAACATATTTAAGCATAAAAGTCTCATTAATAAATGAGACTTCTTAGATGTTTCTAAGAGTTTTCTGTGCAAAAGTACACCATCATTTAGAGCTGTTGCATCAACTCCGTGTTACTTAAACCCATTAGTGCTTGACTTGTTTCATGTCGGTTTATTTCAAGCACACCTATGGAACAAATACTGTACAGTATGTTTTTATTGGGAGACCTGCTGCTCAGGTGCTTCACTGTTTCAAACTTCATTTGCTATGCATGCACACTGACTACTGAAGGGATCCTTTAAATCATGTTCTTTCCTGAGTTTCTTTTTCTCTTGTCTTCACAAGCTCTAGCAAAAATCGTCTTTACCTTTGAGATCTTAGTTGTTCAGGTTTGTGTTTACTTGGTTCCTGGTCAGTGAAATTAATTCTGAAAGGCATCCCTACATTTGGAAGTTCATGTATACACGAATAATCTGAGACACAAACCTTTGCAAAATAGGATCACGTAATCTCACATGCTTTAGAATTCAGGTAAATGCTCTATTACACAGAATTAATCCCTGCTTCAATGTTTTTTTTTTAAAAGCTGTAATATAATGATACTGGAGGCGTTATCATATCATAAAATCAGTTTAATCTGACTTTTTTTTTAACAATTATACTGTATTTTACATGTTAAATATTAAAACGAGCCTCACATTTTGATTATTCACGACAGAGACGTTTAGACATGGCTGTTATTTGTCAAACTATTGCGGAACAGACATGGTAAAGTGTCCTAATGGCACCGTAACACAAACCATATGCCGGCTGTCTGTCAAGTTTTTATAGCTCATAAAAATGTCAGACCTAATCAGATCTGCCCTGCTTGTGAACATGAAATCTTCCAGTTTTCAGGAAAAATCCACCCCAGCCTCTTTAAATCTCATCTCCTTACGAAGAGTTCCTCTTTTCTATTGCATTTTTTTAAAATGATGCTTCCCAGTCAATCTTGTCGACTGCAGTGCAGATTTCGATTGATTGCATCAGTCACTATCGGGCCATTCTGGAGCTGGTGACTTTGAGGTCTCAGTCTCTGCCTCTCTGTGTGTCTCTCTGACAGAAGCTGTTGTTGAATGGAAGAGTGGCTTCTTTCACTGTGGGTGTTCCCTCAGGGCCAACTGGGAGAGATAATCAGACAGGACAGTCACAGACGGACAGAGGGACAGACAGGCAGATGCAGTACACTGAAGCTGTTTCTCTCTGACTACGAGGCAAGTTTTTCACAAAGATTTGGTCTGTCACTCTTTACAAACTGTGAATTGTCTTATGTGGAACATAATAGATCAGCTGAGGAACTTCTTTTATTTATCAAAACTTTGTGTATATCCTGTCCATTAAATTACTGAGATTCTATTGTTAAATATTTGTTTCAGTGTTTTCTCTTGGATTAGGAGTAGATCTAGTTCATCTGTTGGATTAGAATAGATTAGATTAGATCAGATTTGATCAGATCAGATTAGATCAGATTAAAAACGGTTTCACTTTTTGTTAAGGAAACCTGCTCGTGTAAATGAAAACTTTGAGATTTGGAACGGTTAAACTTTTTTCCCGTTTTTTTGTAAATTAAAACATTTAATTTTGCACACAGTAAAAATGACTTTGAGTGATCTAAACTAGAGGGGGAAAAAATTTAAATTATAACTAAACAATTAATATTTTGTTTACTTCTAGATCTATGTCTGATCACAGGGATCAATGCCCTTTATTTTGGACACTAATTCCTTATTTCATTTTCTGCTTTGTTTTGTTTCCGTATTAAATTAACCTGTTTAAGCTGAATAAAACTCCAGTGGAATCTTTTACTCATGAATTCATTTAGTTTAACTAACTTTCACCAAGCTGTTTTCTTGAGGCGTGTTTAGGAGTAAATATTAACTTAATAAAAAGTAAAATACCGACAACTTACATTAATGAACATCTTATGAGGTATTACAGCTGATTTGCATGAGAAATAAAATGTTTGTCATTAAATGATTCTTTAATGAGATTCCTCCATTCGGTATAGCTAAAGAAGAATATAATACAATTACCATTAATGCACAATTTAATACAAAATAAACAAGTCAATTTTCCTTTACTGCCTTACTATTTAATGTTAAATCTACAGTCTATCAGTGTGTCTCAATATTTAGTTTTTAGATATTCAGAACCTCCTCGGGTGGTCAGAGAAAAGCCAAACATATTTCCACCATATTTTTATGTTTGGTATCACCTGTAAAATAACCTATCATTCTCTTTGTTTTATAATTTATTGTTTTTTCAGCAACATTAGATCTTCCCTCAGAAATGAAAGCTCTAATATGCACTTCAAACAGGTGACATAAAATATAACATATGACAAACAACTAGAAATATTATAACAGTGTTATTTAGTTATTTTACCTTATGTGTGTATTCAATCAAATTCCTCGTTCCGAGTCTGTTATTTTTGCAATATTTTGTAAGGATATAGTTTCTGTCTTACTTCCTGTACATGCTTATACATGTACGTCTAGAAAATCCTATAACATCAAGGAGGAATTGAGGAAAAAAAACCACAAAAAAAAACCATCGCTCAGTCATCAGACATCAGCTGTAATGAGATGCTAATATACATTGAGGTCAGACTTTATGCAGTCACTGTCCCAGGAAATCATGTTACTAATGTGATGCAGGTATAGAGATATTATATATTGTTTATTGAGTGAGTGATGAATATATATTGGGAGACCAACCAGATAAACAAATGATTAATTTCTCCCCTTTAACCTTCGGATAAGTGATTGTCATCACTTGCTTCAGCTTCTCCATTAATGCCTGTATTTACCAGAATTTGTCAGTCACTGGGGTAAAAATGAACTTAAATGCTTTAAAGTTTTTCACCAAATTAATTCCGGTGCTTAACCAGGGTGGGTGCTGGGAACGGTTTTACATGCAGCTGTAGAGCAACCTACTTGGTTCTTGTCAACCTCAGAACCAATGCAGAATCATGCAACTGTATCATGAGAAACATTTCATCCAATACATTTTTGATCACTGTTCTTGCAGTGCACACAGACAGGTTAAATACATTGATAGGTGTTTGGTCACCTGAAGGGCCCCACCTAGCTTCTGGCAAGAGCTGTTTTCCGGCCCAACTTAGAGCTCCAGTGTTTTGAAGCCAGGCCCACAATTTGCAGCGGTTGAAACATTTAGGACTGTTTCTTACAAACCCTTTGGAACCAATTTGGTTAAATAAAACTTTCTACTTGGTCAGAATCCATTAGATCGCTCTTCAGCCATTATGTTTCCTAATTCCAATGAATATGTTTAAGTCAATCATATTCCTCTTATATCATTAACTCCAAAAACTTAGATAGCAAAACATTTTTTTTCTTCAGTCTGCTTTTTTATTACATATTTCATCTAGTCCTGTAGTATGCTTTCTTACCGGCCTTTCTTTGAACTTTCAGTTTAGGCTACATAGCCTGTCTTTAATTTGCAGGAAATTTCAAACATTTCTCCTTCTACTGAAATTTGTGAGCTTGTGTTTGCATGTGCGTTGCATGTAGAAAGCCACATGGCAAATATAGGGCAAGCAGGCTGGCCCAGGTTGGGTTAGGTTGGCCTGGGCAGGTCAGCGCTGCAGCATTTGATTGTAAATAAGAGAGGAGTCAGTTCACACGCCGATCAAGTGACTGCTGGGAACAAGCGAGCCATTTGAATCAGGTGGCTATCTCCCTATCTGAGAGATCAAAACCCTGTCACCCCCCCACCCACACCCCCAACACACCCACACACACACACACAACACATACACTACCTGCCTCCTCTCTTTGCTCTTGTCATTGTGTGTCATGCGGGAACACACATACACACACACATGCACACGAGTGAAATGACATGTCCCTCCCTGCTGGCTATAAGGGCAGAAAAGAGTGGCTGGATGAGATTTCACTGTCTCACGTTGGGAAAGGGAAGAAACCTGGAGAGGAAAGAGCTGAGGGAAAGGAGACAGTGTAACACCCTGAAATGTTTTTTTTTTCTTATCATCTTTTTAGGATTTCCACATGCATCAATTTGATTAAAGGTCTTTTAAGAATCTGATTCATTGTTAATTCTCTAAAATATTAATTAAAAGTACAAATAAAGTAATCATATATACTTTAAAGATGGACATAGTAGAACAAGAAAAATAGCTTATTAAATAATCCAAGTCAGCACAAAAATAACTGATTTTGTATAATGATACAGGATTAATCATCTTTAGGAAGGTGAAGTCCATGTTGTTGAGTTAATGGATAAATGTAATCATTAATCCGGTTATTTCAAATTAATATTTATCTCGGTAATAGATTCCCTTCTTATTTTCAACCCCAAACAGAAAAAGAAAACATTGGCTTTGACTGCAAGCTACACTCAAACCAGAGTCTAGTCCAGAGGTTAGTCCAATTGTCACATTAAAGACCTGTGAAAAATGGCTCAGATAAACGGCAGGAAAAAAAATCTTAACACAGACACACACCACGCGCACACGCTAGCATGAATTTTTTATGCCCCTTCTTGACAATGACCCCCAGGGGAGATGATGATGTGGAACAGCTGCTGCTTGTTCATATTGATTAAATGACATCCAGGATCACTTACCGATTTACCGACTGACAGAGCTCAGTCGCCCTGAGGGAGGTTAGAGGCCTGTTAGCCCCAGCCACGCTGCTTTGATGTGAACATTGTCCATTACCCCACAGTGATCCTGTAGAATCCACACAGGATTATCATGTTTATAGATTGTAAAGGTAACCACTATTATAAAGTAACAGTGCATTAGAGAAGTATTTAAAGCCTTCTTCATGTCTTTTCTTTTCAGATTTTGCCTGTGCATTTTATCAGCACCTTAATTGCTAAATTAAAAAATAAATCTAAAGTCTAAGAGAGGATTATTATTATTAAGAAAAGGAACAAAAAGGGACGCATACATGTTTTAGTGTGAATGCTGCTTAGACATTTACCTCTTATTACAGTTACAAGTCTGTTAGCTTTGTAAAAATAATCAATTCTCATTGAGAGTCTTCAAGTTCGTACATAATTGTTACATTTAGACTTTCATTTGGCCGTTGAAACGGTACATCTAGATGTCATTGCTTTGCCCAACGGTAAGTTTATAATATTTTAAACAGATATTTCCTCCCTAGGAATGTCAAGTACATAGATCCATCCTTATTTCAATCATCCTCCAAAAGCTTTCACCTTTCCTGCTAAAAAAAGCAAATAGAGGAGTTATCAGTTAGAACAAGGGAGCAAAGTATAAACAGAGAACAGCTGGTGACAAATCAAGAAGGCTGAAGGAGAACTGGCACGGATAAAGCTACATTTAGCTCCTACAGAATGATTATGGACAAAACAGAACTAAAAAGAGAATTGTGAAAGAAAAGTTTTTACAACCCGGCTCAAATGGTCACACAAAACAGGGAGGACATGGCAACCAGACACGCTTGTTAGCGAGCCACTGGTGCTCTGAGCCTCGGACACACCTGGCACTTTAATGACACCTAGTACCACAGTGACACTCCTCATGGGTGGAACGGCACTCCTTAAATACCATCCAGGTGGCCACGTAATCAGAAACACCTCCCACAATCAAGGACCTGCATTGACAAACAATTACCGACCACTTGCCTCACAGCATGGCCGTCACAAAAGTACACTGATAAGACAGGTGTCCTTGGACTGAACCGGCTTAGATAAATAAGACAAGAGAGGAGATATTGCCTTTTCTCTTACTTGTTTCATTTCTTTCTCACTTTTTGTGAAAATATATTTGTATAAAGAGACACTGCCTTAAATAAAGCCCCCCCTTCAGACCAGAGCTTTAAGTTTTTGGAGCCCATAATGTATGTAAAACATGCGGCCTTGGGAACAAACCAGGTGAAAAATACTGAGCACAGATTAAATTGAAAATGGATCAATCATCCCAGCCCATGGGTTAGTGAGTGACAGCTATTCTGTGGATACAAACATGAAGCTTATTGATTTCCCAGTCACCTTAAATCAGATCTCCAAATTTCACTTCTCAAACTGGCACTCTTTGGGCAGAAATGACCCTCTCACTGTTTCTTCTTAAGAAATGTAGAATGTATTTAGTAGAACTTTAAGGAAAAGTTTAATGAGACATCCTAAATATTAGTTTATAAAAAATGTTAATAAAAAAGTGCTATACAAATGAACAACTAAGCATAGAAATAGGAAAAAGTGTTTCATCCAAAGTCAGATTTCATCCACTACTGGCAGATATAAACACTGAACATTTTGGAAAGACTTAAGGACATTTTTTTTTTTTTGCAGTAACAAAAAACTAAAACGAAAAAAAAAAAAAAATGGTATAATTTCTTTCTGGGCAAATCACCAGTTACTCTATTCATTATTTTCAAAATGATGAGTGGGCTTTTATAATCCATTTGACACCTTGTTTAGGAGCTTGTCTAATATAACAGGAGTAATTCCATAGAGGTTTGACAGATCTATGTATTAAAAGGATTCTACAGGATATGCTGTGTTGTTTTAAGACTCTGACTCCACCGTTAAAACAATCACTCTCCTTTCATCCTACTGTGTTATTGTTGAATTAGTTGTGCTCTGCTGCATCACTCAACTAGTTTATTGCTTCAGCTCAGATTAGACTGAGTTAATAAGATTTCTGACTTTCCCAAAACAGATCTGAGGAATGGATGGGGCTCTATTCAGAGTTTGCTGTCCTTGTAATCTAAAGGTTAGATTTTGAAATGCTTCCTGCCTTAAAAATACCCCTCCAATGTTCTTCTCCCAGTAAGCCTTAGGTTGGATCTATACATTGTTTTAATAAACAAGTCAACAATGTTTTGTCAAGATTTGTCTCTGTTTTCAAGCAAGTAGATGTAATCTTTAATTTATTAATTAATGATTGTTGTGGAGTTAGACTTGTAGAGAAAACTGCATTTGCATCTTCTGTTTCATGCATGCAGCTATGTAGAGGAGCAGCCCCTAAGATAATGCATTGTTGTTAAAGTATATGCTGTTTAGATGGGGCTCTAGCTTTAGTTTTTGCTATTTATCTGCCTTCAGGTAATGTCTTGTTGTTACAAGCATCATCATTAGAAATACACCTCTTATCAGTATTGCTTTATGTCTGACCAACTGATGTTTTGGAAACAAAACAGAAAGTTATGCTACAGGTTGCTTAATGGTTTTGAATCAAATAGACACATTGAGAAATTTTAGATTATCCCCATAAACCTATCAAAACATTTCCCCCCAACTTTATTTCTATGTTTTAAAACCTATGTGCATAAAAAAAAAAACCAAAAAACAAAACAAAACAGTTTTTGTTTATTTTACATGTGGAAATTTAATAACTTAATTAATTATTTAACTTAATTAAGCTGACCCAAAGGGAAAACAAAAAAATATGTTAATGTTACAAAATGTAAGTTTATGAGAGTCAGTTATTAAAGAATGCATTAAGGGGTCATAGAATGATTCTATAGGGTATTTGGTGCTGGTCCTTAAGGTCTCTGTGTGTAACATTGGTTGGGCTGAAAATTGCATATTTGCTGTCCTTCGAGCCCTAATGCAAGCCTGGCTATAAGACCTAGAATGAAACAACAGATTTTCTTCCTTTTATGGTATGCTCATGAATATTTAGATGAGCTGTGTGCTGATTGGTTGGTTTACAACGAGTGAAGCTGCTGAGCAAAGACGTATCATAGCAACAAGCACTCACTCACTGAAACATCAAATTGTTGATATGATGGGGTGACCAGACGTCCTCCTTTTCCCAGACATGTTCTACATTTCATACCTAAAAAAATGTCCGGGGAATTTCAAAATCGTCTGGGATTTTGGTTGACTACAGTGCAGCACGTAGTCGAAACACACCGGGCATTCGAACCGAGCTGTCAGCTCCGGGGCTGGTCCAGGAATCCCGGGGGCGGGGGCAGGGAGCCACCAGTGGATGGGGCAACCAAACCCGACCTGGTGGCGGTAGCCTGGACACAGGTGGCCCCATGCTTCCCCCCGCCTGTCTTACCGGCCCCCAGCCCTCCTCCTCCAGCTGAGGATGGGCAGCTCATGCCTCTGATGAAGTCCGGTCCAGTCAGCGGCCCAGCAGTCGACACTTCATACCCCCCCTCCATTGGGCCAGTGAACCAGTGGGCTGGTCTGTATGTCAATTTTGGAGCATGACAAAAGTACAGGTCAGAACCAAATAAAGCAATATCCCAGGGTTTTCATCAACTCTGGGCTTCGCTTGGATTCGCTTGTTTTATGGTGGAAGTTTAGAATTGTGAAATTTGCAGAGAAACAAGGTGTCGATGGGGTTTGAACTTCTCTGTACGTCCATTTCACCGAATGAACTATCGTTATTCATCTATGACAATGTAAACTCGGTTTTGCATTGACCCCTTTAAAAATCATCTTTTCATTTCTTTAAATCTCTATGATGACGCCTTTATTGTAGTAACTCATTAGGAAGTGAGTGAATTCCCCTTAACAAAAGACACTGTATGCTTTAATAGGTTTCATTAATTATTGCAGATTAGGAAAATATAATATATGTATGCAAGCAATGTAAATACATGTAGAATAAATTAGTGTGGATGCTGATGATGGGAGAGGATGTTTCCACTGGGCCTTTTGGCCTAATAAGGCTAAATACCAGACAGGGAATAATCTCCCAGTAAACTGTCTGCTCATGAAAAACACAGAGATGCAACAGCAGCAACTCTCGCTTTCTGCCTGTCTGCCACCTCCCCCCTACCTCCCCCTCTCCCCCATCTCTCTCTCTCTCTGTCCGCACTCATCCCTCTCTGCCTTTTCTCTTTCTTTTTCTCTTTCTCAGTCTTGCTCTCCTTCCTCCCGCCGCCTCCTCTTCCTTATTCCTTGTCTCGTCTCAGTAAGTAGGATAAGGCTTGGAGGGCTCTGTCGTCGTGGAAACTGCCAAAAGTATTCAGTTTGAAGTTTGAGGAGGTCAGTTTGTGGGTCAGAGCAGCTCCCCCATCACACACACACACACACACACCTCCACCCCTACACCCCCATCCTCACACACAGGGAGGGCTGAGGACAGGGTAGGGGTGTAGAGGGGACCCCATATGGACTTGGACCCCTTTACTCAAGGGGTTTAGGAGGGGGGATTGATGTTTTTGGAGGGCCAGGGGCCACAGCAAATCTCTGCTTCTAAAACAGTTGAGGTGACAGAACTTTTTAGAGCTTTGGGATTGAAATTAAGCTGATTATGAGTGAAATCAGACATTGTTGTATTTGGATTTATATCAGTTCAGTAACCCTAATGATTTCCATCCTTTAGTCTAATATGCTATGCTGACTATTCAACATATTCACATTATTTCTCTCCATTTAGAGTTTTGGCTTCCTCATTTTTAGTTTATTTACTATTCAAATTTAGGTATTTGGTTCAACAGAGCTTTAATATATAGACCATCAAGGCCGGATGACCACAAAATTCTGATACCAATGCAAGGACTGATACATTTTGATCTCTCATTGATTAAGCTACACTATTTTACTTTCTTGGCTTTTTAATAAATGTGCCATAAACAGTTCAGCAACAAGTGTGTGAAGTTTCTCTTTATGATCATCTGTGGTGCTAGATGTCGGTTTCAGCAAAAAGCACAGTTCAGTCCTGCACTGCCACCACTCTGTCACTGCAGGTGCATCCCTTCATTCTCACTGAAAATGAAAGAGAAATGATGCAGCAGCATAAAATTAGCCCAATTTCAGTTAAATATCATATCCTAGTATTATTTAAGTTTGTGATGAAAATTGGTTAATTATGTAAAACTTCTTGACAAATAAAGGTTTAAAGAGGAAGGCAAGCATGAGTGATAATGATGGATAAAGTATCTACAAAAGTATTTAGATGAATATCAATTTGATTTGATAACTTTGACCAATTTCTTCTATTTTTCAAACTCTATTCTCTTTTGGCTCTGATGTAAATGTTTTCAGTCAGTTGGCGGCTGAGGCCCAGCAGGTGGTTCACAAAATCCACCCTAACCCCCAGCAATCCCTGTCCAGCCAATCCAAACGCAGCCCAGTCTGCTGCTGTGGATAGTTAGCCCTGACAGGACCTTCTGTGTGTGTTTGGACACCACTAAGAGAACAACAGCAGTGCTCATAGGAACAGCTTAGCTGCTCTCATAATTAAAGTTTAGTCAAATCTCTCTTTGAAAGTCAGTATAAATAGATTTTTTTCAAACATCCATGTTTTTTTTTTTCTGTTTATACTTAAACTGAAGTCAGAAAATCAGTTTATTAAAATATTAAAAAATATTTTAACTTTAAAGTTATTTTTTAGTTGTTCTGCTGTAAAACACTTTTCAAGTCCTCAACACAGCTGTCTGGGTTTGAGCCTTGACACATAGAGCCATTTGCAGCATGTTTTCACCCCATTTCTTGTCAGATCACAAAAAAGATCAATAGTATAACAGAAAACAAAATGAATAAAATGAAGACAAACATGTAAACGGTATCCAAAGCAGACCAGTATTCCTAAAGGATTTTTGAATTTCTATAACTGAAATAATATTTATTTGGTTTCTACTCCATCTTTATGATTAGAGGCATACTGATGATCATGAGCCTTTAAAAGCATTTTACAATGATTTGTGCTCACCTATGAATGAAAGGAAAGCAGTGGTATGAATCACCAAACTATCATCCGCTTTAATTAGCCCTGAGTGGCTCTGAGTGTTGAGTCCATCCCAGATATTTTTCAGGGAGCTTATGGATTTTAATCTATCATGGTGAGCCTCCTATATCTTTCCGCTGTGTGTTTCTCAGGATGTCTGAGTGCAGAAATATGTTTGTGGACCTATATACCCAGAAAAGTACAAACATGTACAAGGGCATCAAGAAGGGTGAGTGGGTTTAGAGACTGCTATTCAACCAGAGGATGAGGGTTGAAATTACATGAGCAAGCACCTGTTCCACTGAAGTGTCCTTGAGCAAGATGCTGTATTTCTATAGCGAAAATGATAAGAACTGTTGAATAACGCAATTCAGCCGCAGAATGATTAAGGTGATGCTACTTTAATTTGGAACCTAAAAAATACACTCTCAGTCCTCTCCTCATGCAGAAATCTCAACCTCTCTCAGACTTCAACAACATTAAGCTCTGGAAATAGTCGAGGTGCACTTCTGGGAGATTTATCACCTTGGAAATGTTTTTTTATTAACCTTAATAATTAGTGAGAACAATGGCTAGCATGTTTCATTTTCGAGTCCATAACAAATAAGGAATAAATAAGCATTTGAAGAGGAAAAATAGCCCCTATTTCCTCTTAACTGAGAGGAAGTATCACTGACCCAATTGCCCGACTCCTCCCACATCTCTTTGAGCTGCATGCATACCAAAGACCACATTAAAGGGAAAAAGAAAAGCCCTCAGTTAATATTTAACCAGGTTATGTAAAGACACAGTCAGATAGCTCACCTTATGCGCAAATACACACAAGTGCAGGACATCAGCTTAATGGTCTACCCTATATATATGGGGATTCTGTAAAGCACACGAATTGGGAATATATATGTTAAAAACAAAAAGCAAAAACAAAAAACCTGTGAACTGTTCTCCAGCATGAAGGATAGTATATTTTTATGTCTAAGGAGCTAGAACCCTCTTGTAGTTTTTCAATATATAGCTGTGATCAATAGTTCCTTAGCTTTTTTTTTTTTTTTGTTAGGTTTTTCTTTTTTTTTTGGTATTAATACAATTTTCACAAATTTTATTTTCAGTTATTGAACCAGAAGGTTTGCTGTATATCTATTTAAATGTTATAGAACATCTAACTCCTTAAGATTAAACTATATATAACACAATGACTCAGGGATTTTTATTGGCACAAACAACTGTATGTACCATAAGTAGAATTTTAACTCTACTTTTTATCAGTATTATGAATTCAGTGAATTCAGTGACCAAAAGTTTTTTTTTAAACTACATTAATGGGATTGACAAGACAAAACAAAACCAACATTTATTTACAGGTTGGTAGAAAATTAAGGTTACTTAGCATTCATATTTTGTTTTAAATACAATATGTATGTACAATGTTTTTCAGGAAACCTACAATAAAGTTTCTGTACAGTTGAAAATAAAAAAGAAATCCCCTAAAGTTGAAGCTTTTATAGACAGAAAATCAGATTTGAGCTGAAAGCTGTGGAAATAAAGCATTGTAAAAAACTCTATGAATATTCTATGAAATATTTCAAAATGACTTTTTATTCTCATATCAGTAACTATATATTCATATATCTTGATTAGCTAATGGAATACAGGTAAATTTTGTTCCTTAAAAATCCACAACTAGACTAAAATAAGATTCTTTTAAACATATTTTACAATTAGTACACAAACAGCATTTTCACAGTTATTTGACATGAGAATTTGGAAGATAAAATATTTTGAGGAGTCAAACGTAATTATTATGATGCTTTCAAACACAATGATTTTTAAACCCTTTCCTAAATTTCTGATCAAAACAGGAATTATCTAGGATTTTATCCCCAGAAATATTCCTAGAATCATTTTTTTTTAAACTTAAAATGTATTGCCTTGCCTTGTGAACTAATTGTATTTCTAGAAGACAGTCACTCATTCATGCAAAAACTGCCGCTGTTGAACGTAGATCACAATGAACATAACATATTATTTGTTTTACAGTGACACTCTTCGCACTATGATATAAAGTTATCCAACAATTCCCTCACTGAAAACTTGTAAATTCCAGACATATACAAAGAACACTGTTAGTTTGAAATTTGACTTGTGCATCATTTTTACTTTTGTTTTACAACCATCTACCACTCCCTCTGCCCTGCCTGACTATAATTTAATGAATCAAAACTGTAAATAATGACACAAGGATGTTTTTACAGTCACTTTTCACTAATTTATGGTACATTTTCAGGACAACATTATTACATGAGTCATGTGTATACTTAGAATTATAATTTACAATGGAAAAACCCTGCGTATTGCTTTAAAATATGCTACTTCTTAACATGTAGTTAATCATGATAAATGAATAGCTAAACCTCCGAATTATTGAATCTCATATCAGAGTGTTTTGAAATGAGGCAGTCATTCCTGTTGCATGTTTAGTAGGGACATAGGATACCTTTTAAACCCATTTGAAGTTTCTGCACACATGCAGATATAGACAGCTTGGGTGGCTTAAGTGCAGCCCCTGTGTGCATACGTATGTGCATTCATGGCTGCAAATGTGTTAAAAAGAGAATGCTCTTTTTTTTGGCCTAGCTGGCATTACTCGTACCATGTGCCACTAAGTATGCGTGTGTGCACATGTGCGTGTTTTACTGTTTTGTATAGAAAGTGCTGTGCACAGGAGAACAGGGATTTGGTGCCATCAGCACTGTGATGTCAGCACACAGAGACAAACAAAGCCAGACTCCAAACCCACTTCCAGCTACCCACAAACCCACTGCAAATTATGGGGGGCCCCATCTCTGGCATCCCTCTGCTGTTAAAACACACATATGCAGGTTAGCACAAGTTTTTACACTCGTAGAAGCACAGAGATGGACATGCATCCACTTGTGTTTACTGAGTAAAAGCTGAAGAAAGTGCAGATGTATATATTAGTGATTGTGTTGATATTTATTCTGATTTACTTAAAGCAGGAAAATGTAGGAACTCCTAAATAATGCCTGATGTAAAAATAACATTAAACTACAAATTTAATTAGTAACTTACATTTAATAAGTCAAAATTCCTAAATGCATACCTCAAAGAATTATAAAAAGTTGTAAAACATTAATTTGACTGTATCATTTCCGAATGTTAATAACTCCATATTAACACTGTCGCAACAAAGAATGAGCAGTCAAATCAGAAACACACCTTTGTTTGCATTGGCCTGGCTCTTTGCTACACTGCACAATCCTTAGCTGCATGCCTTGCAAATGGGACTTGACATTACTGTATTTGTGGTGTACTTCATATGAATATACTGTGTCTGTAAACAATAATATGAGTATTATAATGGACGTGGGAAGCACAAAAACACTCTTTTGAAGCCTTTAAATTATGTACCTTTTTTTAAATTGTTTGAATAGAATTTGTAGAGATAAATATAGTTTAGAAGATAATGATAAGTTAGAAAAGAAATTTGTAGAAACATTTCTTACTGAAATGTTCATGGAATCTTCTACAAGTTTTCTTTTCATTGCCCTTAGCTAAATTTTGTGTGATCTTATGCATCGGCTTTGTTTTACTCTACTAAACTTACCTGAATTACTAAAAACCAAACAAGCCAGGATTAAATGCATGTATTTGTATGTTGTTTTTTTTAAACTAATGATCATTTACAGTTTTTGTTCCAAAAGATCTTAATCAGAGAAAAATAACAGTTTATTCTGCCAAATTGTCTCTGACATTTTGCTTTTGTTTTTTCACTGTGGTTATATATACTTTTGAATACAAATATTTGAAATACAGAAGACTGTTACTACAGTTTGCATTATTCACTGTTCGTGATTAGCGAGGTACGCTAACTACCCTACATGGAAATGTGTTCCATTAAAACTCTGGCTGTACTTCATTATGGACATCTGTCACTTAAGACATAAATGCACTGGGATGTTTTGATTAATTTTTTTTTTGGCCCCATGATGGATTCAAGTAATTAAGGATTAAGGACTTTTGTGATAATGAGCAAGAGCCTGATCATGGTGCGGCAGAGTCCATTTTTTTTTTATCCCAAGCAGTTTGTACAGAGTATCCTCAAAAAGTCTCTCCAAAATAGAAATAAGTTAACTACTTTGAACTAAACTACATTAACTCCCTTCAATCTGCTCGCTCTTCTCAGCTTTGCCAGTCTAGTCTGTTTTTTCTTGACTGAGATGCCCATAAATAGTTAAAGATGCTGTAGTGAATTCACCAAGCATAGTGCATTTTCTTAAATTCTGCATTGAATATCAAACTAAACTATCTGTATGTTTCTATTTTAATGTTGTTTAATTTTCTTGTCAATTTGTCAGTGGAGCAAATAGAAACAGTTTGTCTTCATTATTCAAACTCCTCCCGGGCCAAAACAGGCGGTGCCATCCTGGTGCTGAATATACTCACTTGTTTGTTTGTATTTGTGTGATTTATCAGTTACTTGATCGTAGCTATGAACAAGTTACCCTTTCTATTGTTAAGATTGGCCAATGCAGCCATGGATCACTAACGAAATTACTAACACAGAAAAAAGTGCCACATTTGAATTTTGTTTTAAATCATTTTATAGAAATATTTATCTTGTTCAAATTCTATTTTTTCTATCAACTAAATGACATTAAACCATCTTACAATCAGGAACCTTTTTGGCTTCTTCTTTTTGGATAACCTTGATTTTCTATCTATCATCCATTATCTGATCAGGTACCCTGCGCCTCAGCTAAATACAGTAAAATCCTCTTCACAGAATTTTTCACGCTATGTAATATACTGTGTGGTAAATTTCAACAAACATAATCTTTTGCATGTAAACAGCAAACATAACATTATATTATGGCTTTTTTAACAAGATAGAAAGCCACACTCATAAATTGTGTTTTTTTAAAGTTAGGCTAAGAATATATTTATTGTAGGACTTTTAAACATCTTCATCAGAGAAGCTGAAGGGTCTCTTTTATATTTTAAGAGTATATCTAAAGGCTTTCCCTTTAAAAGAATGTTCTGTTTTACAGCATTTATCTTATTTTGCTATTAAACTGTTTACACGACAAACAGCAATTGTTCATGTTTGTGCTTTAGGGCTAGTGACTGGTTGAGAATATCACTGTGTGTTTGTGTGTATTCATGTTTAATTCTGTTTTTTTTTTTTTTTCTTATTTTGGGGCAGTGCATTTGGCATGACTGGGAGTACAAGACACACACAAGTTGTCATTATAGTTGAGGAGGAAGAACCCTGTGGTACTGCTCACTATTCAGACAAGTTTATAACAGAGTGATAGTCAGTCTGTATGTCTGTATAGATGCTTTTGTTTGTATGTGCATTTCCACTGTGCAGGAAGGTGTCAACTTGGAAGTGCATTTGACTGACAACAAAGCAGTATTTTTGGCTTATATTTCACGTGGTCTAAACATACTGTCACATAAATCTAAGACTCAGCCTTAACTTTCCGTAAAGAAACTTGTCCATGGTGCACGTGAAGAAGAGTCAGCAAGTTAGTCGCCCTGAACTGTTTTTGTTGCCTGGTAACACAACCTTGGATCAGGAAACACTGGGAGCCATTATGAGTGTACAAGAATTCACGATGAACTCTGACCTTTCAGTCTGAGCAGCTTTTCACCAAGGCCGAGTGTTTTATAAATCTGTCTCCTATCTGTGATTCACCCACATCATCAGTAATAAAAAAAAAAAAAAACTGGCTTTGTCTGCTGAAAACACATCAGGAGTGCACGTTTTTCTATAGGTGGTTACCATACCTTTCTACTTGCCTATGATTGGAAACTGATGTTGAGAATCAACAACATTTTATGTGAATCAATTAAATACAAATCCGTGCGTCAGATTCTAACTTGGCTTTATTTTTTTCTTTCAGTTATGTAATCCAAGATTAAAGACACACCCGAGAGACTGGGGCAGTGATTGAACCAGACGACAAAAACTGGCAACTGGTAGGTCCATCACGCGCAAACTCACAAGTTTAACCAGAAATACACAAGAATGCTCACACACAGGGAGTCCCCATAAAGAGAGGCAGCATTGCCTTGGCAGGTATTGGTCATACCCGGCTTCCGCTGTGCTCTAAATTGAGTGTGGCACAGTGTTTATGAAGTCAGATACTTGGTAGAAGGCCAAGCATTGTTCCACAAAGCAGCTGGTAATTTACAAAGAGACACAAAGAGAAGCTCTCCTTTCTTACTACAGTTGCTGCTGTTATTTCTCAGAATGAGCGAATGAAAGAAGAAAAAACAGATTAAGACAATAGGAACCTGGAAACCATAGAATCCACTTGCTGGATAATAAGTGTCTCTCCTCATCTTCAGGCTTTAACAAGCAGTGATTTTATCAGCAGACTGAGGAGAAAAAATTTGAATCCTAATTTTAAGATATAATGCCTTGCAAAACTATTGAAAATATATTTAATTACCTCAATATGACAAAAGTTCACAGGTATTCTTTCTAGATTACTCTGAATTTTTGCTGCATCCACCTTCAATCATCTGACCAGCTTCCTTCTTCCTCTACTGAAAACTATAAAATCATCTCCACAGCTTAACATTGTTTGTATTAACACTGCACGTTTTACACTATGTTACACAGTTTGTGCTAAATTTCTGGCAACATAATATTTTGAATTTAAACAACAAACTTTATATTTTCATTGACTAGTTGCTGTTTCCATCCTACACTTCCAAACAGGCCAGATGTTTCAATCTACTGTTTATGTCATGGTTTTGCACTTTTTGGTTCTGTCTAGTTTTCTTTTTGAGCTTTCATTGCTTTCATTACCATTTTGTGTTTCTTCTTGGTTGTATTTGAATTCTTATGTGTTTCTCGTTTACCCTCTGTTGCCTTCTTGTTTCGGTCTCCTTCCCTAGCTCCCTTCTAGATTCTTCTGTCCAAACCTGCTTCCAATCAGTTGATTAACCCAGCCTTTGTGCTGTTTGGCATGTATCGTCTCGTCGCTCCTTGCTCCTCATGTGTGTTTTCCCTGATGTCTCCAGTTTTTTGTTTTTTTTGCTGTATTTTTTATTTTTTTTTGGACTATCTTCTGTTAGCTTTGGATTTTACATTAAATCAGTTAAAACTCATCTCTGCCTCCTTCCGTCTATATTTGGGTCCTCTTCAAACCTCCACTCATAAATAAATATAGAGTATGTGCTCTATATTTATCTCCCAATATTTGTCAGTCATTAAGTTTTATTTGAATATCTCTGAATTATAATACACTGCAGGTGAGGATCAAAATATTTGCAGCTTTAGCAACGCATTCGTGTCACATGCATTTAAATCAAGTGTATCGAGTTGGTGAAGTCTGAACGATAAATCGATGGGAAACGGTCCCTTTGGTAAATGTGTGAATTAGATCTTTGTTGGGGTGCACCCCCAATGACTCCCTGTTGAAATATCTACCAGAAAAAAAGCAAAAGAAGAAAAAAGCTTTAACTGATTGAGGGTCTGTGATATCTGTTCCCTTCTTAGCGAGGCACATCACCTTACAAAACGATCCATGCTCTTTTAACATTTTCTCATTCTGTCAAATTGCAATATCTGTCACTATTTTTTTGTTTAGGATTTTATGGGATAAACCAACAGAAAATTAGACAACTAATTGTAAAGTGTAGCAAAAATAATGCAGTCTTTACTAAATTTTTTACAGCAAACATTGCACCATATTCATAATCTATTCCCCCAAAATTATGCTTTGTACCTTCAAAAGGCAACTGCACCTTAAAGTGTTCTGGGTTATCTCTTTTGGGTTTTTACATCATTAACTGTTTTTGTCAGGGAAATAAACATCTAAACTTTTGCTCCTTCTTCCAAACCATTTCATGAACTCATG
The DNA here is from genome assembly GCF_000732505.1 of Cyprinodon variegatus. Classification (NCBI taxonomy): domain Eukaryota; kingdom Metazoa; phylum Chordata; class Actinopteri; order Cyprinodontiformes; family Cyprinodontidae; genus Cyprinodon; species Cyprinodon variegatus. The sequence continues at coordinate 204,555 of NW_015151024.1, read as the reverse complement.
CTATGCAGCCCCCATAAACAATATTAGATTGTTTTATATCCTTCTGGACTTTGGGCCATTTAAACATGAGTTTTCTTCGATTTTAATCTATTCTTATTTAAAATGTTTAGGTTCTCTGTCCTGCTGGAAAATGAACTTTAAATGTTGTTAGACTCTTTAACAGATTTTTTTTTTTTCAAGGGCTTTGAAAAAAAAAAGGGCCTGCTATCCTCTCAGTGCTGAAGAATAGCAGCCACACAGCATGATGTCACCACATCTTTGTTTCTCTCTGATATCATCACTGTTAATTGTCTGCTATGAATGTAAAAAAAGGGTACAGCTTTAGTTTATTTATTTTTTTAACCAAAGTGCCTTCTTGCCCCAATTGCACACTCCAAATTGGACTTCTCATGGCTTTGTTTAAAAAGTGCTTAAAAATCTTTTATGAAGGCCTGTTTTGAGGAGGGTACGACCTGTAGATCTCTGCATCTTCTCCTCATCTGGCCTGTCAGTTTATTCAGACACATACCTGCTGGAGATGTTCAGTATGGTATAAATCTAGGACATCCTCAGGTCTCAGGAAAAAAGAACTGAAATAAGACATGACAGCTATTTTCTAATTCAAGACATAAGGATGTTTAAAAAAAAAAAAAAAAAAGCTGTCATATATGGACACACTGTATACACTGTATATATTCCATGCAACATTTTCTTCCTTTGGCACCTTCTTCTTCTCTTTTGACTATTTGAGCTGATGTAACGAGTACACGTCTCCCCTGTGAGATCAATCAATCAATCAATCAAAAATGTAATGATGTAGTTTGGATCTAAGTATTTGTTTTATATCTTAGCCCAGTGTTAAATTTCTCAGCGTTTTCCCTCAGCTGTCTGCTGCGTTCCTTGGTCTTCGTTCTTTTACAAACCTTTAAGACCTTCATAGTAAAGCTGCCTCTATAAACACAAGAGCTCTCCGTTTAACAAGGTTAAAACTGTAGGTTTTATTTATTCATATTAGATTCAAAGGAGTAAATACATATATAAACCACATTCTTAGATTTCAATTTGTGAAAAAAAAATCTGACAATTTTAGCTCATCGCATGAAATCTCAAACATTTATGAATGTGTCAGTAATATGACAAAAATGAGGCAAAATTCAAAGAGTATAAATGTTTATTAGGCACTGTTTTAGGTGAAAGCATGTATATATTTATCTGATCTTATTAAGAAAAGGGTATAAGGTGTGAGGGAGGCAAAGGGCAGATGGACAGAGAGCTACCCTAAAGTCCAGGGCAGGAGGAATGTGTCAACTTGCTGTCAACTATTTGCTGCTTTGTCAGAAGACCACAGCGTGCCAGAAACACGTAAAAGTAGCCCTTTTCACACCTTTGATTCCTCCCGCCCTCCTTCCTCCTCATCCCGACCCTCCTCACCCTCTCCCTCCTCCTCACACACAGTAGCAGCAGAAACCAGGCCAGTGGTAGTGCAGCTGTGACCAGAACAATAGCATTCCTCAGGTTTTAAACGCCTGGCACTTAGATTCCTAACAGTCAAATTCCTGGCAGGGGGAAAGATTGGGGGTTGCTATAGGACGCCGAGAGCTGTGAGGAGCCTTGTGAGGAGACGTACAGCTGTAAAGCACTGTGTGATTTGGCTTTTTTTTATGAGTGGGATGGGCTGGATCATGGGGGGCTCTGTTGAAGCTCTGTTGTCCTTCCTCAGGTTTTTTATTTCTCAGATGTGACATTTTCAACACATCTTTAGCAGCTTAGGTTAAGAGGCATCCTGCTGCTTCTTCAGGGGTGTTGTGTGTTGATCGAGGCACCTGTTAGGTCAACATGTAAGTCTTGTAATGTGGCTTGTAGCGCATGCAGTGCTGCAAACTACACAGATGTGCTGGAAATGACACATTAGTTTTAGGAGGGTTAAATTAGGTGTTAACAGAGGAAACAAACAAGGGTCCTGTTTATGTACCCATCTTAATTCAGGCAGAATAGACATAAAAACAGTTATTTCTGCCCAGTTTCTTTATCTTAGTGATAATTGATCTCTCATTTGTTATGAGCAGTTTCTGTTAATTCTGCTACATTCTTAGTCCCTAAAAATCTTAAAAAAAAAAAGAGGATGTGAATCTAGAAGCTGAAATACTGCAGGCCTCACTACATGTGTGCCTTCTCTGGTGGTTTAAGTTCGCACAGCCATGAGCTGCGAAACTATCAGGCTATCTTAAATAACCCCCCAAAATAACAGTTCTCTCATTAACCACGCCTGTTTCACAATTTAAATATAAATGAATCTAATTTAGAAAACCTCGGGCGCGATGAAGGAGACTCATTTAGAGCCAATCTAAAATTAATGAGGGCATCTGGAGAGAGGGGCAGAGTGGCGAGGGGCCCTGTGTGGCTTAACAGATACCAGAGTTAACAAGCTACTGTACTTTAAATAGTGGAAAATCCCCATTAATTCTGAATTAGTACAGTATTCAGAAGGGTGGAAAAGAGTTTTAATGTTAGTTCTAACATGCTGCAGGACACTTTCGATGTGACTTTTAATGTCCGGTTAATAAATTGTTTGGTGTCCCTGCGTGCTGTATCTGTCTTTATCTGGTCGTAGACAACTACAACTAACTAGATTTTAAGTGAAATGTTAAAAGGTTTTATTTGTCAAAGTCACAGTATTGAATCAAAGTCTTCGGTTTGTGGATGCAGGTTTTTTTTTCCTCTCTTGTTCTGATGTGACACGCCTTCTGTAACGTCCTCTCCTTCAGCTGCCTCTTGCAGACTCCAGCCAGCTCCCACAGTGACTGTTTGGTTTTGTGGGTTTAATTCCCGACGGGTTTGGGTCTAGAGTGATTAGGCTGAGCCCTAAAGGCCAGCAGGCTTGTCAGGTGTCTCCACACATTAATGTCCTCCTGTTCACAGCCTGAGTCGACAGCACAGTAAGGGAGAGGGGGAACGAAAAGCGCTGATCAACTCTGATGTGAGGCACATAAGGGATGATGAGAAACTCTATGTTTGTTGCCATTTGTTGCCATTTTAGAATTTAAGAATCTTTAGTATGTGTTTTTAGATTGCTTATAAGGTATAACCAGGCCCCTCCATGTTTATATCATCTTTATAAACAGACTATGAAAATATATGTTTCTGTTTCATCTGGAAACCTCACATTATTTATTTTTTTTCCTGTCTACAAACAGTCTCAGTGTGTGTATAGATGAGTTAAACTTGGGCCTTCATCCAGCTATTAGGGGTTATTATTCTCCTGTTAATATTTATAAGTTGAGGTGAGTAGTTTTTTTCTGTTTGTTTTGTTGTTTTTGTTGCTTTGGAGCATTTAACTGACATCCAAAAATATCTAGAATTACTTTACATATATATTTTCTTTCACTATATTTCAAAGAACTAGATTAGAAGACACATCACAATAAAACAAGAAGTATAGATTACAAATTAAAAGCTCAAGCTATCTATTGCAACTAAAAAAAAAGTGTTGCAGTTAATTTACAGAAATGAAAAAACATTTTTTCAGTTTTGGATTTTTGAACTCGATAAAACTGCTCTTGAATTAAAGGGAAGATTTTGGATTGTCCTATCAATAAAATGAACCATCAATTTATTATGAGCCTCATGGGTTCTACATTTTAGAGTCTTCATTGTTACCTGTTGCAATCAGTTTATTCAAAATAAGATTTAAAAGTTTATAGGTGAGCTAAAATTATATATTTTTTTAATTTTCTGATTATATTTAGTGACTTCCTTCTTCGGTTAGAGCGAGAAACCAGTGGATGCTGCCTCAACATTTTTTCTTAGCCTTTAACCCTAAACCCAGCTGAGTGCCAGCACCAGTGACTTTTCCCTGCTGGATTCAAACAAACTTGCATTGTGTTAGTGCACAAACAACTTCCTGCATGCATGCATCCAACTTGTTAGTGGGGGAGACTACCCCCCACCCCAAAAAGAGAAACTCTTCCTGATTGTGACCTCCAACCTCCTCTTACCCCACCCACACCCTGCACTTACACAGCATGGTGCAGCTATAGGAGAGGAGGAGGTGGTAATGGGGACAGAGCATTAGACTTTAGTGTGTGTGCCTAGACAGAGGAGGTGATGTTAGGTTTTAAAGAAGAGGAGGAGGGATTGTGTCTTGGTTTGAAGACGTGGAGAAATAAAGTGTAGGAGGCACAGGAGGAGGAGGGGAGATGAGGGGACCTGCTGAGATGGCAGCCTATATACACTCATCCTCCTTCCTGCTATACCTCTGCCCCCATCCTTCTACTCTTGTCCTCCACCTCCCCCTCCACCCTCTCCTCTGTCTCCAGCCGTGGGGGTAAAGTACATTACATGCTTGCTAATCAAACTTACATTACAAGTTTGGGGGGGACGAAGCAAGAATCTCGAGTGTTCTTCTTTCTTCTCTCCATCTTCCTGACTCCGTAAAACTCCACCAACTTTCCACTACCCTAAAATCTCTAAGTAATGCCCCAAACATAGCAGTTCGAAAACACACCAATGACATGGATGTATTTTAGTGAAACAGCAGTTATGAATCACATGGTAATGAGGCACCAAAAATAAAAGAGAGAGAAAACAAAAGTTTTAATGGACATAAACTGGATTTAATTTTCTGTAATTGACATTAATTGCTAAATATGCGTCTGATTGTCTCTAGAGATGAGCTAGGAAGTAACACCTGGTTAACCGGAAGACAATTTATGTGATGTATGAGAGGTTTCATTTAAAAGTAGTTGTGAGTTCAAAAACTCACTCCCCACAGACTGCCACTCTGGGTCTCTGAGCAAGACCCTTTACCCCCGATTTGTAAATTCCTGCAATGTGAAATCAATTAAGTTAATTTATTATTAAATTTGATCAAACAAAGGAAACCACAATTTATGCATAACAGTTTTAAAAATGTGGTTAGATGACAAAATGTATACCTAGTTCAGTTACTGAGGCTAGGGTTGTATAAATATTAAATCACTAAAGCAGAACCTTTAGAACAGCAAGGGTGTATTCACACCCGTTATGGTTGAAGTTTGCTTCTCCCTTGGTCCAGCACCTTCTGTGCAAATGTGAATACATTGAAGTGAAGTGAAACAGGGTCCAGACCAAACAGCCGGACAGAGACCCACTTTTTGAGGTGGTCTTGGTCTGCTTCAAAGCAGACACAGCAGTTTGCCCCTAGTTTGAACAGGAACGCAACTTTTTGGACCTGACGAGTCCCATAGGAGTTCCTGTAGCGATAGCAACTTCACTCAAGTCATTACTAGTCCACCAGCTTTTGCATAACTACACTGTAGGTGACAGCAAATATTTTCCTTCATCTGGCACGAACCTTTGACCAAAGCTGTTCTAAAATTAGAAAAAGAAAGTTGCTTAACCTGCTTCGAAATACGTAGTTGCTCTACAGCTGTAAGTACAGCACAAATATATGTATGACAAAAATTCAGCCAACCATCCGTGACAACTTTCCTCCATTTCCAGATCTGTGTTCTGTCCAAACTCCGTCATTTCTGTTTAATGGAAGCACTGATATTTGCACATAGCTTTGCATACATGTCATACTTTAGTTCACTTGCATAAAGTAAAGTGTGAAAGCTAACCTCACCAAACAAAACAACAAAAAGTCTGGCCTTAGTCCAGAAGTGAACCAAAGGATTTTCCTAGTGTGAACCACACTGAAAAAGCACGCTTATGGTCTGAATAGACAAAACTACTGCAAGAGTGCATTAAAAGTCTCATCTGGGAGGTCACAAAAGAACCAACTCTATCAAATATTCTAGTAATGGTAAAACAGGAATTTTATTTAAATGGATATCTTGTTCTGTAACAATTTTGAGTCAATTCACTTACATTATTTGGTGGAGTCATTTTAACAAAAGTAACTGTTTTTTATAGCAGTAGTGCTGCACAACCTGTCTCACACATACCGGTATGTTTATTTCTGCATTAAAAATGATTTGTGATGAATTTTTTTCATAATTCTCTCTAAAGTTCCTCAAAGCTCTTTCTTTATGCTCAGCTTTGCTGGTTTTGTTCATGTTTTTTTTTTTTCGTCACCAGAAGCACTTTAACTCAAATTAGAACTTTGTATCTTTGTTATGTTGTCTCAACACAAAGGATATAAACTTATCTTTTGTACTGGCATGTCAAAAGATGCATTGAAACTATTTAAAAGCAATTGGATGTTTAAATCTCTGTATTTGTCTACAGCATTAGAACAAAGTGGCAGTTTAAGCCTTTTTATTTTCTCGTTTTCTGCACTTCATTAGGACTAATATAAAGAGGCACTTTAAGATACTACAAATACTACATAATTCAAAAAGTAAAGCTCACCCTTGAAACCGACCTTTTTGTGAAATAATGAGAAACATGTAAGTGCTTAACAGGGCAAACAATACACTGAGGATTTGCCAGTGTTAGAGACTTTTATATAGTTTAAAGATGTGTAGTTTATGCTTTAAAGAGGCCGTCGGCTGAGCAATCTGGTATTAAAGCCTATTGTTGGAAATTTAGCTTTTTGCTTTCTTTTTTCATATTGGAAAATATGTAGTTAAAACAATGAGGTAACTTGCTTTGTCTTAGTGCAGAAAAGGAAACAAAGCTTTCCAGAAATGGTGAGATGGTGGGAAATTANGAAAAAAAAAACTGTAAAAATGCATAGAATCTGATGGCAGATGGGGTCTTCAGGTAGAGAAAGCAATAGAAGGGCTTATTAGTGGAGGTGTATCTGATTTATATAATCCTGTTCAGAGTGCTGAGGTCAATCAAATGTTTTATTTCCATACATTACCACCATTAATATGTTGATGTTTACTGAGATCAGAGTTTGTTTTATTTTTGACAAAACTTTAGTTTTGCACCTGCTCTCACGGATGGAAACTTAACTTTAAAAACTGACTTTGTTTCAGCAAACTGAAGATTAGCAGAACAATTTACTCTATTTTTAAGGAAAATTGAACCTTCAAGTAATTTGGTTTAGCAAAACCTTGGGAAATTGTTTTTGAATTTGTAATGAATTTATACTTTTTTCCACTTAAAAACCTTTTGTTAGTAAACAAGAACTTGCATAAATGTTGATCCAACATGTTGAAGTCACTATTACTTATCAATGTTTAATTTCAGTTTCTCTGATAAATAAACAGCGAAATACACAGTTCGTCTATTTGCTAATTAGTGTTACAAAACATTTAATCAATATTTTAAGGTCATGCAGTAGCTGCTTTGCACAGTTCTCATAGTGCCAGCAAAATGTGTTTGTAATAACACATTTTTAAAAGCCTTCCTTATTTCATTCATTTGAAAAGGTGCAGTTTTAGTTTTGATCAACTTAAGACAATTTGACCTTCATCAAAGCTGCACCTGTCATTAATTCCACTTTTATTTTGTGGTTCTATCTGTGCATTTGTTATTAAATTAGTTTTGAACTTGAACTAGTCCATTTAATATATTCATATTTGTTAGAGCATTTTTCTGTATTGGTCTGACCCAGTTGTCTTACTTCTGTTGTTACTTCTTGTAGTTAAGTGTCTGAACATCTGATTTGTAGAGAGATGTAGTTAACTTGGTGTTACAGAAGGCTTAAAGAAAGTAAAGACTTATGTAAACAAAGAGTTTTGAAAAATACACCAGATGTTTGGATAAACCATGAAATATTGGCATAAACAGATGTGAAATGACATGATCAATAAAGTTGATGGCTGACTGACTGCTGCCAATAGTTATCACAATCCTGGCATCAAATATGCCTAGGAATCATAACTATTGTCTACACTTTTTTTTTTTAGAAATGTAAATCTCCCTTTTTGTGTTACAAAAATCTTTGTAGAAAATTATATTTGTTATCTGCATACAGCTTAGTATATCCAGTAAAGTTCCTGGTTGCAGTCATTAAAGGTTTGTGTGTTTTGGCTGCAATCAATGGTCAACTTTCTCCTTTCCATAGTTTAAAAAAAAACATGGCAGAATCATCCAAACCAATACATGGGCAAAAGGCACTGATGGCTTCAAATTTAATTTGTGGTTTGGCGTTATTATATACTGCTTGTGGCTTATACTTTTCTCCCTAAGGTTGGTCATACTTCCATTGACAGTGGGTTGGATCTTAAAAGTGCCAGATAAAAAAAAAAAAAAAAAAAAAAAAAAAAAAAAAACATTAATATCTTTAAGGTCATTTTTGTGCTTACTTTGCAACTCAAATTGAAAAGAAAGGTTTTACAGAACCATTCTGTAGTTAACTTTTTCTTTGAGTTTATTACAGATACAGATTGCATGAATAGCAAAACTAAAGTTACAAAATCAATTAAAATCCATTATGAAAGCTTGGAATACTTTTTTTGAGTCTCAAAGATAAAGATTAATTGGATTGGAAGCAATGCTTCAGCTATGCTTATCATGCTTTTTATAAACTGTCTGTATAGATATAACACAGGCATTTAAAATTTGGAAAAGGTTTTAGAACCTTAACATGTGTATTTATAGCAATATCAATGCAACTTTACAGAACAAACATGATTAGAATAGTTGAAGGGCTTGTTGTATGACTGAGGGTGGGAATAAGTTCTGTGCAAAGTGTCCCTTCTGAAGCAACCCCTTAAGCTCCATTAACTCATTTTTGTGAAAACCCCCCACAAAAGAACAAGCATACTGTCTTGTTATGAGATATAGCATTAATATGGGTCAGTAAGCTGAAAAGCTAGTGACCAAGAGACAATTTATCAGAAAAGATGGGAATATTCTGGAAGAATAAACGATCTGGAAGTTTAGTTGAATGCACTTTAAAAGAGGAAGGGAAGTTTTTCTGATCCTACAAATAAACCTTATATATCTCTCTGGGTGTTGATCTGCATGTATGTATTTTGGCAGGTAGAAGTCTCTTTTTGGAAACCTTTACCATCTTTTCAATCATTTAATTCATCAAATTCTTGAAAATAGGAACAAAAAGAAAGTCATAATACAAACAATGTAAGATTAGAACAGAGAAGATTCAAACTCACCGCAAATACAACTGAATAATAATCAGTTCTCTGAAGTCATCATGAGCAATTTTTAGATGAAGCTTGTACTCTAGGAAAATATCCTATCTGGCAGTCGATATATTATAGCCATAATAAAGTTAACTTGTAGGTGGTTTAAAGTACCTGTTGGATGTTGTCATTGAATTGGACCCAAGCACTGTCAGGAGACAGGCTGAATCATATTAAAGTTTAGTTTAATGTAGGGAACACAAAAATTAGGTCCACATTTTAAAATCAAGAATAACAAAGGCAGCAGACAACCCAAAAGGAAACACTAACAAACCATGAACACAAGTGGGGGTAGCAGGAAACAATGGACAGGTGAGTCTAAGTGAGCGGATGTGCTGCAGCTGGGAGAGGCTGAGCGGAGATAAACACAAGATAAGTTAGAAACAGAGGATAAATACTTTATTAATACAGACGGGAACAAAAGGGAGCTTAAAAACAAAACACATGAAAACTCAGAACTAAATTCCAAGTTTTATAAATCATGTTTATTATCAGCCACAGCTGGCATCTGATTTACACCAAAACCTTATCTGAATAATCTTAATAAGTGAATTATTTAATCCATCATAATAAGCTAAGCTAATAAGCTTTTGTCTGGAAAACCTTTAATCTTATTTACAAATATTCAAATAGAGATTAATCCTACATGTGTTTTGTCTCTCTTTTCTAACAATGTCTTATTGCAATGTTACCACGGTTTCTTTAAAAGCGACACAGTCGGAATTTGAACGTCTAATGATGTGAATTTGAGTTTATACTGTCCACATTAACTGCAAAGAATAAAATCAAAATAAAATACAATAACAAACAATAACTAATTTTAAAAATTCAATTTCAAAGCAGCACAATCACTGAAATTCAATTGTTCCAATTAAGTTTAAGACAAATATGTGTTTTAAAGTTTCAAAACTTCTTTGGAGAACCCAAATTTTTAACTCGGTTCCCAAAACAAAATGATTTCATCCTACCATGTTAACATTGCAGTGGAAACATTCACTGCAAAACAAAACTTTGGGTGGAACAGGTGTACTTCTGCTTACAAAGTGTCCAAGTCTCACAGCAGTGAGAATGAAGGGGGAGGATGTAAGTGATGGACGGGAGTTTGTGGGGTGGGTGGTGGAGGGATGAAGGGAGGTGTATAGTGCAGCAGAAACTTCCCATGCTGGCCTCCCAGTGTGGCTACGTAATGAGGGCAAGGGACACAGACACACACACTCACGCACACTCTCAGACACACACTCGGGGCCAAGCATGGCCCCACGGCTGATTAGCGGCACACAAAGGCCCCAAACAGAAGTAGCAGAGGGCACACAATGGGAGCAGGGCCTCAAGGCGTGGTTTACTTCTGCCCTGAGGGAGGGGGCGAAAGAATTACAGCAGCAGAGAGAGGATGGAAATAGAGAGAGTGAGAAAGAGGGTCCCACTGAGCTGTGCTGGCAAAGGAAAGTGATTTGGGGGAGGAAGAGGGCGTTCATTGGGGCTCTACAAGTGACAGAAGTAGAGAAGAGTTTTGTTTTTGTGCTGATAAAGACGTACTTACTTTCTTCTGAATTCTCTTTGGACTGACAGTAGTGCCTCAAACATCAATAATCTGATTTCTTTAACAAATAAATGTCACTGCATTTAAAAACAAATGTTCTGTAAACCAACCGGACGATAAATAGATGTTTATATTTTTAACTTTCAAACCATAAAACAACCCTCTTTGAAACATGAGTTTGGTCAGCAATATTGACTTTTGTGTTAATTTTTTTCTTACATGAATGATGTTTAAATATTGGTTTCAAATCCTTGCATGTTTGAACAAAAGTGGAGCCCTGGGGCCATCTATGGCCCCTGAAAAAGAACCACTTGTCATTTTCTACTGCTAATTTGTACAGAAAAATTTACATTTTTGAATTATTTTGTACAACGCAACAAAAAAAGGGAAAGAAAAACTTTTTTCTCCTTAAAGAACAGATAAAACATTATTGTAGTAGGTAAATAAGAAAAGAAAACGTATTTATATTGACCACAACACTGCCTAGACATTTTTTTTTGTGGTCAAAGTGGAAATATTTGGATTAACATCAATGTCTTTTTTTAATTCCTTTCACTTTGTGCTTCCTGTTCCCATTTTTATTGGAAAACAACTGTAATATTTGTTATGAGCTTATTGCTTCTGCCAATACGTCTTTTCCAGACTTTTTTTTTAGTTTATGTTAAATGCTGTAATTTATTGTAAAGTTGTATCTAGAAAATGTTTTTACAAATAAAATAAAATCAGCACAATTACAGACAGATACAGATAGATAGATAGATAGATAGATAGATAGATAGATAGATAGATAGATAGATAGATAGATAGATAGATAGATAGATAGATAGATAGATACGGATGGACAGACAAGTGATACCAGCTAAATATTTAAAGTAAAATTTGATGTATTATTGTGTCACTTTTTATAAGCTCCGGTTAGAGGAACATCTATGAAATTTTTGCTAAGCTTTAAACTACTTACACTTTTGAAAAATCTAGTTTCCTGTTGATGTAAGCCAACCTCCACCGCCAAGCCTTTAATTGTCATGAAAATCACATTAACTGTTTGAGGCCCAGAATTTATTTTTCACGCCTGCATTAAAAGTCTCTTCCTTTGCTAGCTCTTCTGGCTAGGATAGGCATGAAAGTGTGAGATCTGCACCACAAAGAGTTAAAAGAAAAATCTGATCGCTTGGTTCGTTGTACAAATTTAGTCAGAAGGTGTATGTGTGTGTGTTCTGCAGGTCCTTCTGAGCAAAATGACATGGAAAAGGTGATTTTCCACTATAGTGAGGTTTCCACAGTATGTTTCCTGGGGCAGCAGCAGAAAAATGATTGAATTTTCTGTGTGTGCGGTGAGAGTTTGTGTCTGTGTGTGTTATTTTTCTGTGTAAAAATTGGATTGACTTGACTATGACAGTTCAGAACTCTGCTGCACCTCCATCAGTGTGTCATGTTTAGTCTTTGGTTAAGAATTTTATGTATTTCTGT
>NW_015151024.1:172570-192406 GCF_000732505.1 Cyprinodon variegatus | reverse complement strand
TGTGTGTTTTAGAGGAAGGAAGTCAAAGTCACATCATCGTCAAGAGCATACACCAACAGTGTCCTTTCTCTCTCTGTAGGTGATGCTGATGGTGGAACATCTTCATGGCCCAAGAAATAAAGAAGATGCTGACATTTGACACTCCCACATACGCACAATGAAAAGTGAAAATATATATAATTCGAAGGTAAAAATGATTCCAGGTGGAAAAACAACTATCAAAAGGAATCAACATGGACTGGAATGACTTGGAAAGAAGTAAAAGAGGAGGAACAGCCTTCAAAAAGACTCCAGAAGCAAACCAGAATAATCTGTATTAAAACATCTTGATTTAAAAAGAGATATCTATTAGTAGTTTCTTGAAAAGTCAGTAATTGATTTACTTATTATTAACATGGAGATTCTGTAACTGTATAAAAACATTGTCTTATTGTTAGAGCTTTTTTTTTTTTTTTTACCTGAGTTGATATGTTTTCAATCTTATTTTAATTAAATAATGTTTTTTTAAATATATGTTTGAGATTTCCACTGCTTAAAGAGAGGGTCCAGTTTTTTACATTGCAAAAACTACACTGATAAGATTTGCTAAATAAGTACCTTATAAAAATTGGGAATATTAAAACCTAATAAATATAATAACAAATAGTAATAAAGAAAATGTATTTCCTTTTTTTTATATGTTTGCAACATTACATTCAGCTTTTGAGACATTTGGTTAACAAGACAAAAGTGACTTTGGTTTTTTTGACAATGAAGTAAAGATCTGACAAATTACAGACTGTGTTTTAGTTCAACATCGGCTATAGTTAAGTGGTATGATTTGTTTTACTTTATTATTTTAAAGTGTACATGGGTGAAAGGGATTCCTTTTTTTTATTATGCACTAAATGTTAAATATGTAAAAAATACAAAAAAAACTGCCAGCATGAAAAGTTTCTTTAAAATGTTGTAATCTATTAAAATATATATATATATATATATATATATATATATATATATTTTTACATATTTTTATATCCAGTATTAAACTAAAATAAGCTAAAAGGACCTGAAAACAAAGAATATTCGCCGTTGGCTATTAGCAGCAGGGAGTGTAAATGATCACATTGCTGCAGTCATAACTCACAGTCATATAGGGTGCATAATGAAAGCTGACACCCAGAGTATGTGTGTCTCCGAGTCATTTTAGACTGTTCATGCTTCCTTTCCCCTGTGTCTCTTCTTGCCTTCCTCCTCTTCTTCCTTAGTGCTGCGGGTGATGAAACTGACTCGGTTGCATCAGACCAAATTACTGCTCCTCCGCCCAACTTCTGCCTTTTCCCTTCCACACACACACTTGGATTTGTTTGTCCACACTCTCAAACCACATTAGTGTGTTTGACCCCATTGATTAAGTGTTTTCTGTTGATTCAAATCAGGGTGATCAGTCACTGATGTCTCTGTTTACTGGGCGGAGATGAGCCGATAGTGATGGATAACAGATTAATCAGTAAACACAGACCATTGATGAGCATGCAGACTTCCCAACACCGGCCATCACTGAGGGTTTCACACATAAACCTTTGTTCTGCAGCAAAGTAAAAAAAAAAAAAAAAAAAAGAAATGCATTCAGATCTACATATTGCCTGTACAACCTTGTTTAAAAGCTGTAAGTAGCTGTTAATTGTATGATCTTTATGTAGTCTTTTTCTCAATCTTCAATGAGAAGAAACAAAATACCTTGAAGTGAAATTATCTGAAATTTAATAAAAAGCTAAGATCATCCAAAAATAACTGTTTTTATTTTCCTTATTTCCTTTTTTTTTTTTTTAAGCGTACAGTACTTTCCTGTTATTGATTCTTTAATTTCAGAGGAGGCATTTGCTAATACCAATTCCAAATCTGATACAACATAAATGTTGACATCAATTTTATGTTCAATTTTCCAAGCTCTATAGCTAGATTGAACTGTTTAATCAAGATGAATGCTAGTTATAATTAGTGTTGCACCGATACCAATACCAGTATCGGACGGGGCCCCGATACTGCCCTAAAATGGTGGTATCGGGATCGGTGAGTACCAACAAATAGGGCACCGATACCATTTTGAGAGCCATAAGTTTATTCTACTATTGTCACCCACTCCTGGTAGGCAATAAAAAGTTCTACTGGATTCACTTTGTATTAGATTTTTTTTCCTGCTTCACAAAGGTAGGCAGCAGCTTGACAAAGCCATGATGGCAATTATTTTACATTAATATGGTATCTGTATCGGCCGATACTGTACAGCCAGGTATAGGGGATCGGTATCGAGATCAAAAAATGGCATTGGCGCAACACTAGTTATAATCAGTCCTTGGAGCACTTACAATGCATATTACTTAAGAACAAAAAAAGATTTGTGACAAGGTCACCTATAATGTGCAAACAATGTAACACAGTATTACCATTTCTCTCAAAAATATGTGTGGCTTAACACAAAGTTACAGTTATCATGAGGTTGTAGCTCTGCTGAGTCCAGAGTTAACATTATCTACCAAAGACTGAATGAGACAGAGCACATATATCTTTTTTCTAAATAAGATATTAGTGAAAAAAATGAGTATTCTAAATATTTGACATTTCTACAGGTGAGATGTATAAAAAGAGGCACCTGAGAGAGATTCATAAGACAGGAAATATAAAAATACATTGACTAACATACCCAAAATGACATTTAACTAAAGAAACAAGAGACAAAACAGAATAAAAGTCAGTATTCATGTTTGTATGAAGTCCTTAAAGTCAGGAAAACGCTTCACTGAACTCATTTTACATTCCTGTGAAGACTTTTCCATGCAAAAGGGTTAGCTAAAATGCTGAACTGATAGGTTAACCATAACATGTTCACTGATAATGTGTCTTTTGTATTTTATTGGTGTGACAGGTTTTTTTTTGTTGTTTTTTGTTTTCAATGCCAAACAATCAGAAAAGGCTAATTTGATTTAGAAGTTTTTGAAGACTGGAGTTTTAGACCCTGGCTCTAGTTCTTTATACGGCCATATTTAAACAAATTAAAATAAGCATTTGGACGAGGCATATTTGTCATATTAAAATTCCTTCTTGAAAATGCAAGTCTTTAGTCTGATGCAATATTTTTTCATCAGCAGTTATGAATTATATCTGATAGAAGGAAAGGCTTGACAACATTAGCCTTTGTGTTGGTAATATTTATAAGATGTTTCCCTTATCGAATTTAATTAGTGAAATTAATGACATTTTCAAAAATATTGTAATACATTGAATATGACTAAATACTGGATAGTTTTGCATTACCCTTTTCTCACAGTCCTGCTCTAGAAATTTCATTTAGTTTGTTCTTAACACAAACTATTTCCCATTTGAGAAGTTGCAAACAGAAGTGTACAGATACTTGAGTATATGTGCCTTTGATGCATTACTCCACCTCAAACCATCCGTTACTAAAGCACATACATACCCATTTTATAGCACACAAAGCATAATTATATGTCTATCAATAAATCATAGTTGACTTTCAAATATTTTATTGCAATGTGAATTCAGTCTTAACAACAAACAAACAAAAAACTTGAAGTTATAAAACAGTTTGAAAGAGAAAAGAAACAATTCTAGTATCTATTTCTCTGCTAACCATGTCTGCTAGCTGAGTTCTCGCAGTTTAAAGCACACAAGAAAGTATCTTTTACCTGATGATGTGAGACAAACCCAAAACATCAGCCAGTATGGTTGTAGTATTATGGCCCAAGGAGCGACATATAGCTGTGAAGATTGCAAGAGATGCAGAACCCACAGCTGGACCAATAGAAACACAGGAGGACATACGTGTAGCTGTTGTAAATGCGTCCGCTTTGTCTGAATACGATGTTTCTTATCACTTTGAAAGATGAACAGCAAAATTGTAAAAGTGTAAATTCTTTCGGTTTCTCGTGGCTTCTGTTGATATTTTGTTTTTTAACTGCTATTAGCTATATCCAAACTTTGGGCAGCAGCTGTCACTTTACCCAATATGGTCGGCAAGGTCCCTTCTTTTCCTGAACAGATTTGATTGGAGGAGTCTGAGATTAATAACCCATAGAACTAAATCTGAGTTCTATAGATTATCAATATGGCATGCCAGATCCATCCATCCATCCATCCATCCATCCATCCATCCATCCATCCATCCATCCATCCATCCATCCATCCATCCATCCATCCATGGTAAAAATGACTTTTTGATTTGAAAAGGTTTTTGATCCCTTGTCGATAGCTTGTTCTGTACAGGGGATCTATCTATACCCTGGACACTATAGATCTCTGTAGATAGATCTCATCGACTTGGGGATTCTAAGTCTATAGATCTAAGAGGTTCTTTATCATTGTGCAAAACAGTGACTCCAGAACAAACAGTCTCACACAAATACATGCATATATGAGGACAATTTATGAATGAATGTTGTAGAATTCTTTAAATATTTGCACCATATTGAAAGGGCAAACTCTAACTGAAGCACTTCTTTTTTACCTCTCTTGTCACTTTGATCTGATGGGATGATCTGGTCAGTGTGAGTGTTGTAGAGAATATCTGCTGTCCCCCAGAGTCCCCTTTGTGTTGCTGGAATTAACTCTGACTTGTCACGTGTAACCAACTGCTAACCTCCCAACCCATTCAGGAATCATCGCCTGTGTGTGTGAAAGGGACAGAGAAAGGAAGAGGTCAAGCTGTCACAAGCACAAGCAAAATCATTGTTACCAATGGAAAAGCATAAATGCACTCGAACTAAAACATTACATAGACATATTCTAACAAAAACTGTTGAGCTTTACTCTGAATCCTACCTGCTGGAACTTAATCATTATTTTGATGAAATTGTACAAAGTGTAGTTTAATTTTAGCAAAAAAAAACAACAAAAAAAAAAAAAAACAGCATATGGTAATGCAATTCTTTTTTTTATGGTAAGCATGGTTTTTCTTAAAACTTATCCATACATAGACTGTAGAATCTATTACAAGGTCTGTAACCTGTAACCTCTGAAGCCACATCTGGGTCTTTGAGCCCTTCACTGTGGTCAGAACAAAACTGGATATATATATTTTTTTATCATTGTTTGGTCTTTATTTTTGGGAGGGTTTCATTCTTAATATCTCAGATTTATGGTGGGTCTCACAGCTTGCTTCTGTGTACAAAAACAAGTTTTCAAAAATAGAATTTCATAGTTTCAAAATCATAGTTTTCCTTTTCAGTTTTAAAATACCGGTAATAAAAAGAAAAAATATTTGTTTAGTTTCCAAGGCTATCAGTATTATATTTAATATTTAAATCTTTATTATGGTCTTAAGTTGTAATTGTATTTTGTAGCCATAGTGGCAAAACTGGTTCTTGGGATTAAAAATGTTGCAGACTCCTGATCTATACCAGAGTTCATGATTATAACCTTGAATTAAAAACACTTCTGGTGCAGGTTTTGTAATAGCAATTACATGTTCAAATGATAAGAGTAAAACTTTGAAAATAGCATTAGTGTTATACAGTGTAATTTACATCATAATAGTTAAAACACATTTTATTGAGCCTTAAAACAGATTTCCAATCTGCTCTTTATTTTCATGGCTTTACAACCTCTGTTTGTATATGTTTTAATTCTCCCTGAGGAACATTATGCTTCATACTATTAAATCCCCCCTCATATTTTTCCCAAACTCATTTTAAACTCTTAATATCTTCCTAATACTCACTTCACTATGATTGGTTAATGTAGGAGAGTTCTGAATAATTGCTGGATGTGTTTGAGGTTGATGTCATTGACTGTTTAGGATGCAAACCACAAAAAAGTCTCAAGAAAATAGTCTTTCTGCTCTCTAGAAGAAGAATTTTCTTTTTCAACCCCAATTTCCTCTTGTCTCTATTTTGTGTTTGTTTGCATGGCCTAAAGTCCTTGTACATACTCAGTGACTCATAATGGGATGACTATTTTGCATTTCTTTTATTTTAACCTCCCTGCTGCCCTGTGGACAGAGGCTTCACAGCATTCGATGCAGAACCAGCAGGTTCTGCAACAGCTTTTTCCCCACCGCCATAAGACTGTTGAAACTCTAATCAAGTCACAAATTGAGTCTCTGCATCACACTTGTAAACATGTTTGCACTACATGGCAAATTTTTAAATCCCTTTAAACAGAATTCAACTGTGTGTTCTACTGCAACAAGTGTTGCCTTTTGCACCATGTCTCTCCTAAACTGTTTACTATGGAAGTAAATCTGTGTCGCTGGGATTCGAATTAAAAATGCCACTGAAATTTAAATTTTGTATGTTTGTACTTACTGTTTCAGTGTTAAAATATATTCAGAACACATTTTGACCTAAAAAAATCATTGTCATTATTTCTACACAGTTGAAATTTCATTTGTTATTTTCTCTTCAAGCTAAAAATTCACATTACTATTTCAAAGTGATTACATTTTCAATACTTATTTTTCTGTTTAAATTTTCAGTGTTAAAAAAATCTGCATCTAAAAAAAATTCAACCTTTCAAAATTCAAACTCAATATTTTCAGCCTCCTGAGATTCAACTGGCTCTATTCCACTGTCTTAAATTCGGCGTCTAAATTCAGTGTAAAAAGGGAAGGTTTACTTCAGGTCACAGACATTAGCAATGGATTGTGGTGTCCAACACCCAGCCAACTCAACGGTGAGTTTATTACTTTCATTTTTCTGTAGTTGAGTTAGCGTTAGCTTGCATGACCGGCTCCGTCATGCTGGTTTTCCTTCCGTATGTGCGCCACAAGCGTCACGTCATGTGACTAAGAAAACGTAACGGGATTGGCTGGGTGTTGGACAGATTTACTTACATCGTTTACATTTTGATCACTGCTGCACTTTATAAAAGGAAATGTTTATTTCACTTCTAAGCTGCTAATTCAATGTCAAAAAAGCTGTATGCATCAAAATTTCATTTTGTATACACAGTGTATACAAAATTACCATAAAGTTTGTCTACGTCCACACTAATCATTTTCAGAAATAAAGAAAAAAGTTTATATATATTACTCCAATATTTAACAAAGTGGGGTCCCCTTTTAGACAAATCGCTATGATGAAAATATAGTCTTATTTGCAAAGTTAAGAGTTTTTAAACAAACAGGTTTTTATTATTTTTTAAAGGATCAGGACAGGACAGGACCATCTTGCATTAAAACTTACCTTGTCACCTAACATCAAACTTAAATTAATTTCATATGGCTTTGATGTAATAGACCAACACAAAGTAGTGCATAACAAAATTCTGGGGTATGGTCTTACCTTGTAAAAACAAACTAAATAAAAATAAAGATTGCTTAAAGTAAGCTAAAGTTGTTTTCATCTTCCAGTGGAAGTATATGTAAAATTAAATAATTAGATATGTGCTTAAAATAAGATGACAAAATAATTTTTTTGCAATCTTATTCTACCGGCATTTTTTTTTTTTTTTTTTTACTGACCTGCTCAAATCATGTAAATAAAAAAATGACTTGCATATATTTCCTTTCTGGAGCTTATGAAGCTTTGCACGTCTAATAATAAAGAATGTCGCCTCTTATTCTTTTAAAAATAGCTTACAGTAAGCTCAGTGTGATTAGATGGATTATATCATTAAATATTAATTTTCAGATCTTGTTGTGGGTAATTGGTAATCGGCAATTTTCAGTGAGGATTCTGCTTAGGGTTGTGATGAACCTCAACATCTCGTTTTTTCCAGAGTCCTTAAGCCCTGATTGGACTATCATTTGTCGTATCCACTTTCCAAAATCCGACTCTGTCAAGTAAAATCACCAAAGACTGCCTTCTTTGCCTGACAGCAACTAAATATTACAATTATAACCAAACTTCCTGAATGATACGGGCACGGCCATGTTGATTTGCTCGTTTCCCTCTAGAGAGCAGTAGTACCGCAGATCGTCACGTGGAACCATGCTAGCGTGATCTGTAAACGGTCTTAGGAACTGAACTCGGCATGGTTAACTAATCCAAGCTACACTATGTCCGAACACGGCACGGATCAGTTTTCAGAGAGTAGTGCAAATGGGGCTAATGTCTGCCACAAAGTGTTTTTCTTTCTGGGGCAAATGGTTCAACTTTGATGTCATCTGACAACGGCACCTTCCTTTAAATGCTTTGTTTGTTTGTGGCAATCAGGACTTTATTTCCTCCTCTGAGCAATAGCTTTCTTCTTTCCATTTTTCCATTAAGACCAGACTTGTGAGTTGCAAACATAATTTCATCAGCTCATCCAGAGTTACTGTGTATTTCTTGGCTGCACCACCTGTCAGTTTAGGTTTATGACCTTATCCTGGCATGTTTGCAGTTCTATTATGCTCATTCTATTTTTGGATGATGAATTAGACATTACTCTATGAGGTGCATGAACCATGGGAAATTATTATATTTCCTAATAGCTTCCCAGCTTCATCCTTGACCTTTCTGCAGTTTTCCTTAGTTGCCACTATGCTGGGTTTTGTTTTTACAGATGTTTTCTAAGGTGGAAGGAATCTGGCCTTTGGTAATTATCAACATAAGTTCTGGATAATAGAAAATGATAGGATGGTAAAAGTCCACCTAAATGATGCCAAGATGTCTAATCCCCAAACTTACCTTACTCCTTTAGAGGCCAATACAGCCCACACTGGGAGACTGGCCAAGAGAGGTTTTTAACATATTTTTTTTTTCTTTTTTTCTTTAAAGTAATTTGTATTGAATTCCTGCCAGTAAAGGGATGTTTATTGAAATCCAAAGCACATTTGCCCATCAAATGCATACATTAAAGGACCAAAATGTTGTAATGGGCATAATACCCAATATAAGTGCCTCTAGCACGTGACAGAACACAGCAGGGAGGTGTTTATTATGCTGTCACATCTCAGCATGAGTGGGTAAAAGAAATGCTTCTTTCCCAAAATTGCTGTGTTTGCTTGTGCTTTATTTTGTGAAAATACACTTTAGGAGTGATCTAAAATCTAAAACATTCATTTAACGGGTTATTTGTTGTCTTGGCAACTAGTAATGTAATATCCTCTTAAAGGTAAGCCAAATAGGAGACCAGTGTGGTTCTTGGTGGCGCTGAGTGCTGCAGCCCTTCATATCAACAGCAATGTTACAAAGGGCTGCTTTTCGAAAATCGGCTGGCCCAGATTGTTTAGCTAGGGCATTATTCCACATTGGCAAGGTTTCAGTGTTGCCTATGTAACACAACAACTTGTCTATTATTAAAAAGCACACACACAGCATAAAAGACAAAAGTTAATGTTGAATAATTTCCAGGTATCTACTTGTGCAGAATCTTTCTAAATCCTGGCATGAAGACAGGATAACCTCTACTGCTGAAGCCCTAAGGTGTTAGAAAGTAACCGAACAACCTCTAACATATGACCGTTAGTATTCTGGATTATTTCTTTGTTGCCTTTTGATAAAATCCTAATCACCTTAAACAGGATCTCCTCCGCCATTGACCACTGAGCAGCTTTTGGTCCGTGTGTGGCTGCATGAAGACATGTGCGTTGCTCAATCTCTTGGAGCATGAAGAACAGAAAGAGTTTGGAGATTAAAGGAAACTCAAGGGATTAAGGTCATTTCCTGTGTTTAAGCTGTAAATTAGCCCTTTGGTACCACATGGGAAAACATGCCAAGTGCCAGAATCCTGTACAACAAAACTTAAACAACTGACTTTCAATAAGTTTCAGACACAACAAAGGGTGTAGGAGGAGTTAATTATTGCGGCCGGGGGTGAAACTTATAAATCGATAAATAAAGAAAACCTGGATTTTCTTTCACCAATTGAGCTCAGAGTGGTAACAACTTATCAACTTGAATTTCATAGCCTTTCTGAATTTTAATTACGCAAGAAGGGCATGGTGTAAATAACAAGTAGGTTTTGAAAGTACCGGTACTGTACTACTTTGAAAGGAAAAAAATATATTATTTAAATTTTAAATATTTTACCAGATTTGTTAGGGGAAAAAAATTATTCGATGTGTATGCCATATTTTGAAGCCTTGTTGGAATTTTTTATTGGTCAAATTTATTTATGTACTAGCAGTTTAACAGGTTTTTTTTTTAACTTTCTGACATAAAAAATGAGTAATCTGTAAAGATAATGCACTTGTGATATATTGAAAAAAAAAGTTTCATTTGTAAAACATGTTTTATTTGGGTAGAGCGCTTGTGACTCTCTGCAAGTATGTCTCTATAAGGATTTACCATGGTATGAACCCAACAAAAAATTGACAGGAATCAAACGAGTCTCTCAAAAAGAGAAACATGGTGGCAAAGTAAAACAGATTTTTTTCTGTATGAAAAGGTAAACAGCACAGGTTCCTCTCACTACTAGTTTGTCCAGAAACACCCAGCAAACATTTTTCTGTCCTGAAAACAGCTGAACAAGAGTACACCAGACAACTTCATCCAGTTTCAATAGATCATGCTGGGGGTAGCATAGCTCCGGTTTTTTGCTTTTCAGAAATGGTGCAAATTCCCATGCTTGTCATAAGTGTTAATTAAAAAAGAAAAAGGCTTTGTGAGTGCATGTACTTCCTGCGGAGGATAAGGAGAGCCCACCTGCCCCCACCCATCCTCAGGGCCTTCTACAGAAGCACCATAGAGAGCGTTCTGACCAGCTGTCTCACTGTGTGGTGTGGAGGCTGCAGCGCCTTAGACTGGAAGAAGGTGAAAAGAGTAATGAGAACAGCAGAGAACATTATCTGGGCTCCTCTTCCCTCCATAAAAGACATTTTATCCCAGTGCTGCATGTCCCGGGCCTGAAACATTATCATTGACCCTTCACACCCTCACCATGGGCTGTTCTCCCCACTGCCCTCTGGGAAAATGACAATAAAAGTTGTCTAAGTCTAAACAAAGAAGAAAACCTTAACTGGTTCCGACATCAAGGTTCTGCTGACTGAGCAGCAGAATTAAAGGACCGGTAAAAGCCAAGCATTGAAATAAATCATAAGAGCTGCAAATGCCATGATTGCACTGTTACAGAAGTAAGAATTGAATAAAAACATAAGAATAATACTAAAAAGAAAAATCAGTTGATCCGAAAACAGTCAATGAAAACTACTGGTGGTTGCAAGAGGTACAACATATGATGTAAATGCTTTATATGAGTTCTCCATCAACCAACATGTCAACATTCTGCTATATCTCCTTTTAATACATAGACACCTGTACTACATCTCCATGCATCTTTTAATTGCACTCTCCATCTCTGTCATACAACACATAAACATGTTAACAGTGAAACTAATTTGACGAATCCAGACTCAACCAAACCTAAATATTACACATTTTGTGTAATAACTAAGCAAAGGTGAACTGAACGCATGTCTTATCACAAGAAGAGTTTCAAGCCGCAACACGTTACAAACCTTATTCCCCAACTTCCTATGAATTTTCTGTTCTTGATTTTATTACAATAGTAGCTGGATCTCTGACTGTTCTTTCTTTTGACAAAATAACAACAAATTTAATCAGTGGCCCCTGAATACTGACATGCCAGCTACAGGTGTAGTGACCACTGGTTCTCAGCAAATAAAAATGGAAATTAAAATTACAGAGTTGCATAATATTTAATAATGGACAATTGCTTCTAAGTAACAACAAATGTAGTCATTTACTGAAAAACAAGGTTTGGATAACAGATGACTGATTGCACAAGACTCCTACGTCAAGTTAGGATCACTCATAAAAAAATTTCATTTCTGAAAGAAGATTGGAAATAGGAGAAAAATGGTGTATGGGACATTTTCTCCTATATTAAACAATTTAAGAGCAAATGTGTTTGTACGAAGACTTCTTGCGTGAGGCCCATTTTTTGGGGGGGTAAACTCAAGCAACAGAAATATATTCTTATTCTGTTCTTCGTAATATTTCTGCTTTCTTCCTACTCTTGCTACAATAAGTACTGGCACGCATTGACATTACAAGTGAACCACTTCAGTCTTTGGATAAATCACACCGAGACCAACGGTTGTAACCACGCCAGGACGAGTTTGCACGGGTGGGATCTGCAATGGAAACCAGACTAGTAGATGTTAAAAAGTTTTCCAAGGTTATGTGTGAAAGCTCAGTCTGTGTCAGTTGAAAATTAGTTTTAGGCCAGCGAGAACTGGGGCTGGTGAGGAAAACATAAACTAAAAAACATATTTTATTGGGTGATCAAACTTCTGATCAGAATTTTTCATTGCTATTCAGTTCAAGGCTGAAAATCAGAAAACAGAATGACATACCATCAGCTTAGTGAACCCAAACAACTTTCTGATAGGCTTATTTTTTCATTAGAAAAAATGTAATGCCAAATCACCTGAATTAGCCTATCCATGACTACTTCACATTTGTATTTCTTTATAAATATGTTAAATTTCACTTTGTTTTTTTAAACTAAAGTTGCTTACCCATGGATCAGCAAATCCAGATATTACATATATGAATCCTCTCTACGCATTTGCAGATCTCACACGGCAGAAGTGTATCACAAATCACGTGTGTGAAGAGAGTCATCCGAGAAAACGCTTGCCTTATAACTAATGATTTGTCCTTATTTCTGAGTCTTGAAGTGAAAACCATTGAAAATCAGTGTCTCTGTGTGTGCTTACAGATTGATCTAGATATTTGCAAATCTTAGCACACATTTGCAAAAATCTTAGTGCATATTTGCAGATCTTAGTACACCTTTGTAGAGTGTTGTCCATATTTTCAAATATTAGTACACATTTGCAAAAATCTTGTAGATCTGAATACAGATTTCTGAATTTTGTTACACATTTGCAACCCAGATTACACACACAAGTAGTTTTACACATTTGCAGATTGTTGTACAGAGACACAAATCCCCTCACAGATTTCCAGATTTATTTACACATTTTCAAATCCTGCTGCACACACACAAATCGAGATACAGACACACAACTCTCCACATAGATGTGCAAATAATTTTGCTACAATATTGCCCCCATATAAAGAATTTGTTCCTGAAAATAATGGTATTCATACACTTAAATGATGTCAGGATTTGCTGAGCTCACTTCAGGCTTTGTATGTAAAAAATACAGCATGCCTAGGTGGAACATGGCCAGAAATTATCTAATAACTTTAAAGGAGGAATCTGAATTATATACATATAATTTTTCATATATATATGAACAACATTAACCTTTTTTTTAATAAAAAAAAATGGAAATTGAATAAAAAAAAAAAAAAAAAACCCCATATTGATTGCAATTTAACTTTTCCAATCTTTTAATGTATCTTACAGTAATGGCAACATTTTAGAACTTTAAACACCGGGTGGAGCAGGAAAGAAAGTTTAACCTACATTTGTTCCAAAACTTTATTTTAAATGCCATAAAACATAACCTATATTTTGAAAGCCTTCTCTTATGTCCCTAATACTCCTGAACAGAATTCAATCCCTGCAAAAGGCCAGACCAGATCTGTTCATGAGTGCTGACATTAAAAAATATGCAATACAATTTAAATTTTTCAAATGAGAGACCAAAATATTATATAAACCAACAAGATCACTCAACTTTGAATAATGGAAGTTAGGTTTCAGTACCAGCTACATTTGTTCCTCTCATTATGATTTTGGTCCTTTTATTTCTCCACTCTCTCCCCATCTCTCCCTGTGTCTTTTCTGTGTAGCTTTTTATAGTGAATTATGTGTTCCCCTCGTCGTCATTCTCTCACTGTTTTCTCTACTCGCTTCCATAAGCTCTTTGTTGGTTGATTAGTGACCTCTTTTATATATGCACACACACACAGCAGACAGACGACGCGGTTTGCATGGTGTATTTTTAGCAAAGCAGAGTGGCAACATTGGCTGTAGTCAGTTTTGATAACACTGGTATCATTTAGTGCCTGATTGTATTTGTCTGACACAGAGTCACAGAGATTCTACTATATGAGTTTGGGTATGTGTGTATTCAGTGCATCCCTGTCAGTCTTCTTTAACAACTGTTTGTTAAAATGATGGCAGAAAGCCCTGTTTTATATAAAGAGAACAGTGACCATCAGCACCATTCTGTACAAACAACCACTAACTTACTCAAGCTGCAATTACTCTGACATTTTTATAGTAGAGCAAAATAAATGTACTATAATGTCAGCCTACTTGATTTAGAAATTGGCATATTTTATTATGAGCAACAGTATATAATATCTAAGAGAATTATGCCTGTAGTGAATTCGGTAAAACTATTTCAGTTTTGTCTGCAGAAAATGAGTAAAACAAATGTCAAAATTGGTTTCTGATCACAGCAATTTTTTCAACTTGTCTGCTGTGTAATTTTGACTACTTGTGACAAATAAAAATTGAATTTCTTAAGAGCTCTCTTTCAAGAAAGACTTTCCTCATGCCAGCTGAAATACTTTCCCATCTGAGCAGTGGATCCTTGCATCAAATCCTTTGATTAGATAATAGTTTGTTAGATTTATAAATTATTTAATATAGATTAATATACTGAATACTGGATGTTAAATTATTTTATGATAGCCTTGGGCGAGCCCGATGTGCCATTAAAAGTTTAAATAAACATTTGACATTCAGGTTTTTTTTATTTTTATATTTACCTTTATCTGGCCATATAGTAGGGGGTGCTTTATAGCTACATGATTCAATAAAAAAACTAATTGATGCACTTACTCTTCTTTTATGAGAAAATATTTATGTTAAGTAGAAGTTGGAGTCAGTGGAATTGACAATGGCATAACTTAGAAAAAGATTTCTAAAAGCATGGGAGGCTGCATACATCTGCAGCACCATCATAATCAAACCATATAAAAAATAAAAAAATGTATGTGATTATATAAATATGAATAACGGTGTAAAATTCCAAAAAGCCAGTCCATGAAAAGCCAGTCTGTATATAGTATAAGGAAATATAGTATAAGGAAAAGGGAAAGGTTTACCCAAAACATAAAGCTTGATATTCCCTTTCAGCCACAACCAAAAAGACAGCAGGTTTGTGGAAATCGGTGACCAGGGGTGATGCTGGGGTGAGGTAGGATCATGTTTTTTTGATCCCAATACTTTTAAAAATCACAGACCTATATTCAAGCTGCCTTTATGTCAGAAATTCATAAAATGTTATTTGCAAGCAACCAATGACATTGTTAGAGGAACTTGGTATTTTAGATGTTTTTAGATCTGGTTTCAAATGTTAACACCGAACGGAAACTGCCCCTTTAAGAGTTTTATGTAGCTACATATCATAAGTCTGTTCTGGAGAGTGTGATCTCCTCTGCCATTCTCTGCTGGGGTAGCAGTATTCAAGCTAATGACTTAAAAAGCTCAACAAGCTAATTAAGAAGATCTCTGAGCTCTTATAGAATCTCTCGAGATTATTTCACAATGAATTGAGGAAAAGGGGGAGTGTTGGCCTGGTGTTTAGAGCAAACTTGTGCACTGCTCTAATCTGAATCTGAATCAGTTTTGGAGGGTCTTTTTTTTTTTTTAACTTTGCAGGATTTCCGCATTCCGCATTATCAGACCCAGTGAAAAGTTTTGAACTTGACATTCTCTTCCTTTATGCCTTTAAGGTAAGGGCCTTAAATACCTGCAATGGAACCTGACCATATGGTGGAATAAAATCAGAGCAGTACATTTCTATTAGTGACACACAAACAGATTTTGTGTCCATGCCTTTACAGTTATCTTTCTGTACTTAAGGCAGAGAGCATAGCGGGGATGAATCTTTAATTAAGACAAAAGTTGACCCAAAATCTCTCCAATGGAGGCACTTGGATGCCTCATGGAGCAAAAAGAAAATGGAATGATAGTAAAATAGAGAAAGAGAAGAAATTATCAGGAATACTCAAATCCTTAGTTTAAAAGCACATGAACCCATAAAAATCCTTTATAAAAATGAATGAGAGCAGGTTTACTGAAAAGTTGTCTAAACCTGAAATCAGGGACACTCTAAGTTTTCTTTTTCACAAAGAGAGTTTCCATAACCTCTGTTTCAGTCACCAGAGTCTTCGCTCTCCTTACAGTCAATTACGCTGTTTTATTTCCTGATTCAGTCAGGTATTGGTCGTATTTTTTTGCATTAAAAAATAATTAAAAAATCATTCACACATTAGATGTTTGAAAAACATTGCATCTCTTTTTGACGAGGATTTTATTAAAGAGTGAGCGGCATTAATTCACAGAGAATTAAACATTTATAGGTACAGGATTCTACAATTCAGTTGACAGGATGTAGGATGTGTTTTTATTTTGTTCAATATGAGTGACATGCTGATAATTTAATTTTTATTTGTAAATTTTTACAGTACAGGAAGAACTGCTAAAACTGTTTTCATTGGCAAAATAGCCTGTGAGGACAAGCAAAAAGTCCTCATTTTACAACAACTGGTCCTCATCGTGATGGTGAAATTGGAAAAATGGTCCCTACTCTGGTTCCTGTAACCCCCCCACACACACACACACACACACACACACACACACGCACACGCACACGCACACACACCTACAAACAAACAAACACAAAGTAATGTGGTAGAGTATTTAAAGCAGGGCAGGTAGACACACCTGAGAACCAGCATTTTGTGTTTGAGAAGGGAGACCTGTTGTTACCTGCCTTTAGGCGGGGTTCACACACACATGCACACGCACACAGTCTGGGGCTACAGAAACCAACAGTCCCAGTTCTGTGTGTGTATGTGTGTGGGGGCAGGCAGACCCTCCATCAGCATCCTGTCACACACAAGATGTTTATCCAATTTGTCAAGATAATCTTTCCTCAAACTGGCTGCCAAGGAGGGAGTCTCTGCTCTTTCTAACTCACTCACACACACCTGGGGGGAAGGTTCACCGATACCCATAGCTCGGCCTGAAATGGAGGCCCTCTCCTCCATCTTGCTGGCAGGTAGATTGCTTGTGTTTCTGTTTGTTGTCGTAACCCAGTTACCTGGGGTCAATTTGATTCCATTTTGAAATTCATTTGAGAATTATTAGATGAAATTTAGTAAGGTTGATATTGTTCTGTAACCTTGTGATTAATAGCTCAGATTATGGTCACAAACATCATGATAATAGTTCAGGCTTTTAGAAAATATTCTGGAATCAAGACCTGGCTCTCCCTAAGTTTCACATTTTCATTTGTTTAGAGAAAAATTACAACCAGCTCTTGCAAAAAGTCAAATGCTGTAACACTATTCATTTAGACTTACTACAGTGTTTTCAATTATTTGTGTTGTTTTTAGTTTCCAACATATTAAAAACTAGATATCTGCATACATTCTTTACTCACTTTTTGCCATGTGAAGCTTATCTTTTCTTACTTACTGTTAGAATGATCTTAAGTACTTTTAATAGCTACATGAAAGTATCAGAACTCTTTACCTGTTGTTTAAATCCAGACTTCAATGCATTTCTTTGTGTTTCATAGAATTGCCTGTTAAAATGCATGACATGCGTGTCAAAGTTTTCTAAGTCTCCTTTCTTATGATAGTTACCAGGAATTTAGTCAAACTCATTAAGTTAAAACTGGGGGAAAAAAGTCATTTTTTTACGGATTTTGATCTTACAATCAGTATCAGAAATGCCTGCAAATTTTCGTTGGGATTTTGAAAAAAAATTCCTTTCTCCTAATGCAGTCATTTTCTTTTAAACCATCAGTACCTCCTTCAGCAAAACACACAACACAATAATGGGATAAGTATATTCTCGAAAAAACAGGACAGAGACCATATCACATACATTGATCTTTACTCTTCTTTAACTCCCTGTTGGCCTCATCAGAGGATTGCTCACACTGAGCCTGGTTCTGCTGGAGTTTTTTTTCCTGTCAAGAATTAGTTTTTACTTTCCACTGTTACTACACACATGCCCTGTTTGAGGAATTGCTTCAGAATCAATCGACACAAGAAAAAGAAGAAAGGGAAAAAATAATTAAAAGCTCCAATTCAAAAACAGATCATTTGAAAGCGGCTTTTTTGGCTATGCTGAGTGGTAAAAAGAGGCAAGAGCAACAAAAACCCAATGATACAGACTTTCCTCTTCAAATCAGTGTGTCTTCATGATCCGCAAAATACTGCAGAGCTGATCTTGAAACACTTTCATTGCATGATGTATTATTACATTTAATAAACGTATACTCCATTAAATGTAAATTAGGTACATCCTTATGCTTTAAAATTAAGAAAATCATCATTAATAACTCACAATGTTAATTGTATGCAAGCATTGCTGCAATAATCTGCAGGCATCTTCTTCTGTTGCTGATCTTCTCTCTAGATTTTTTGATCATAGGAAATTTTTACATTATAGGAATTTAACCTTCAAGCTTGGCCAAAAAAGTGATGGTAGGTCTTTTGCCAGCAGTAAATCTCATTCAGGGTTCAAGGTTTAACATAAAAACAATGAATGACATTTCCATCTTAGGATTAGAATTAATGTTGTCAGTTACACATAAAAAATGGCTCAGTGATTTGCATAAGTAAGTAGTTTAAACCTGACCAAAAAAGTGCAAATCACCGTACACATTCACAAACAGAGGTTGCCTGTCTCTCCTGCTCACATGCAAGCCAAAACCACTGACACATGCATGTGTGTGCCCTAAGTACAGAAAAAAAATCCTGGAATGTTGCAAAGCTGATGATTTTCTAATGAATAGTTTCATTGGCCATGGTGTGGATTAGTGTAAAGGGATTGGAGGGGAATATTTACATGGTTTTAATGATTTCTCAACTTTATATTTAGCAGCTGACTTATCAGCGTCTATCTTCTCCCAGCTTGGAAAACAAACTGGAAAGTCAAGTGATGGCACAATTACACGCCTGTGCCACAACCATGTTAGTGTGTCACCTCTGACAACATCTGTATGGTTAATGTTTAACATATTAAAATGTCTCTGAGAGGGAGGGATGAAAGCCTGGCTTGGGCCCATCCCTCATCAAACATTTTCACACATGCACTTAAAAGTTTAGCTTTCCAAAAAGAGAAGAACAGAAGACTTCACGGGGAAATATGAAATCCCACTAACACTCAACCATATAGCTAGAAAGCTCTATTGGCACCACTCATAGATTCACTCATGTTCACTGATGAGATATACTTAAAAAACTGACAGGACAATACTTAGGTGAAATACTAAAAGCTTGGCTTGTCATCCACTAACTGTCTGATTTTTGGGACGATTACAGGAGCTTAAGAAAGTTTTTTCTGGCCTATTTTGTACATTTAAAAGCGAGATATGTGCAAGTTTTACATACCATCTCCTCTAAACAATGGAACGTAATGGCATTTCTTGAATCTACCCAGACAAGGCTAAAGTGTAATACTTGTATAAAATGAAGGAATTTGGAGTATTTGTTCATAATGTTGTAGTTGTGTTAATTTAACATTCATTTGGATTTATGGCTTTGAAATAATGCAAAAGAAAGTTTTTCTGACATTTACCATAGAAATATCACCGGTTATGGCATTTAGTATACCACATGAGGAACCTGGATACCTGCATGGGCTAGGGCAACTTTGCACCTCCCAAAAGGATATCTACAGATTGTTGCTTTAATACTCATTTGGCATAAAGTTAAAAGGTTGCAATACTAAAATAGGAGCTTGTGTTGTTAGACCTCTAACCTTTTGGATTATTTCTAATCAGTTCTTAACAATTCTTAAGATAAAGTTTTATGTATAGCAAATTGACTTGGTCTATATTTGGTATTATTATAAGCTTTTTTATTTATTTATTGGCTTATTTTAAGCAAGTAAAACCAGTTAGATTATGTAAGATATTTTGGTATTAAATGTTTGTGTAGTTCCCACAGTGCTGCAAAGTAGGGCATGTTTTAATGCAAGTTATTAAACCAGAAGAAT
>NW_015151024.1:166801-172046 GCF_000732505.1 Cyprinodon variegatus | reverse complement strand
TTTTTTTTGTTTGTTTGTTTTGTATGTATTATGATTATGTACTCTTTGCATGCACTGATAACCTATTTGTGCTTTTTCATGTTATCAGACTACAGCAGAAAAATAGATGCTTTTGCAGTAGAATCTTGCAAACCTCACACGAACCCAGCAATGCATGTGGTTTTCTTATCTTAGGTCCAGCTGAGCTCCAATCAGAGGTAGGCACTTGGTGGCTTTAAAACTAGTTGCAGCCTGCTCTATCCCAGTACGTCTGATGTTGTTACCCTTCCTCTAGGATGTACACAGAGAATCCCCCTCACCGATTGCTCTGAGGGGAACACATGCTCCAAAACAGGTCTGTCATACAAAAACAGAGGGGTCTTATCTTGATCTGTCTTCTGCTGTTTTGATGAATGTTCGGATGTTTTTCCTACAGCAGTTGGTGAGGTAAGTAGCCCACACACATGCATATGCAGCAAAGTGGAGGGGACAGGTTTGGCAGGTTTTTTTCCACTAGACTGGGACTAAACATGTGGTGCTTGCTCAGGAGCAGCTTGCACCATCACCACCCAGTTCACACAGACCTGCTGGAAAGCCTAACATCTCGCAGCAGCTCTCACAGGTGGCCTTTGTGTATCCTTATCAGTGAGTATATGTTGCTCAACAGAGAAATGTTTAAGAGCACGAAAGTATGTGGATGTTGAAAGTGAAATATTGGGAAGTGGCAAACTTTCTGCTCAGTTTTAAATTGTTAATTCATGAGTTTCAAAAAAATTGTCTGTCCTTCAAAATGAAACAATTTAACAGCTTAAAATAGTGTAGTTTAGCTCATCTGACACTTTATATAAATATATAAATTATAAGCTAATTTGAATCGGCCAAACACATTTCAAAGAGGTGCTTTTAAGGTTTTGACAAACAGTAATGTTCACATCCAGAAAACACTTAATTGAATTTCTTAACAAAAAACTAGCTTCTTAAATTTTTTTTTAATTATTATTTTAGGACCTGGTTGTTCCTAAGCTCCACCAAACAGTATGAAAGATAAGAGGTTATTTCTATACGTCTCTTTGCATACACACAGCTGCTGTCAAGGTTGGCCTTCTTTTCCATCATCACTTTTCTGACTGTAGAGCTTGCAGACATTTAGTCAGCCACCATGTTTCAGTGATGAATAGGCTGTAGACAGCTGAGAGTACTTTCTGTCAGGGGAACTATCTGCTCAGAAAGTGGAAAGCAGCCTCAAAATAGAAAAGACAAACTCGTCACAACCTTTGCAAATCAACATTCTTAAAAAGTTCTTTTTCCATCCACAGAAAGGGAAGTCTGAAGGTTGAATCCTAAAGAAATGGTCAATAAAGATTTTATATTGAAGACAGCTGGTGCAAACAGAGAAGGGTGGTCAATGAGTATTTGGTTTTATTTCTAGAAATCCACGATTCTTTCTAAATATTTCAAAGTTTCGACAGGGAAAGTTAAAAGCAAATTAAAGAGCGACTTAAACCATCACCAAATGTCCTTTTCTGCTTCAGATTAAATAAGAGTTACTTTAGTGTACTTTAATAAAATAAATGAAGTAGAAAACATTCCTAAAACGATTCCCAAGTATTAGATTTGTTGTTGCAAAATATTTGATGCATTTTAAAGGATTTGTTTTATAGGGTCTTACTATGTGTTGTTGGATTAACTCGGGGATATTTTGTCACTTGCAACCACAGACTGTAGGTTGTGCTGCAATCGTATAAATGGTCAATGAAAAACAATTATTTTCTCACTCCATGTATTACAGAACTGTACTGTTGGCTGTGCACATTCCTGATTGCATGTAATCTCCACCACACATTCTAGCAGTCAGTGAACCGTCACCATGACATTAGTTAAGATCAGCTGATATTCCTTTTCTGTCATTACTACATCTTTGGAGTTACAGGTTCAATATAAATGTAGTGTGCATGTGCTATATACATGATGCAAGAGCTGCAGTGCTTATGATGCCATTTTTTTATTACCTCAAAACATTAAGATATGTTGTTTTATGTCGTGATCAGATTGTTGAAACTACTTAAACAAACGTGTACGATTATGGTATGAAAGAGTTACTTCAAACTCTCTTGAGATAATTCAATTCAGATAAAATTCAGAAATACCATTTTAATCACATAGGG
Organism: Cyprinodon variegatus; assembly: GCF_000732505.1. Lineage (NCBI taxonomy): Eukaryota > Metazoa > Chordata > Actinopteri > Cyprinodontiformes > Cyprinodontidae > Cyprinodon > Cyprinodon variegatus. The sequence continues at coordinate 169,902 of NW_015151024.1, read as the reverse complement.
AAATTCCATGTTGCAGTAACTCATCCATTATTTTTTAACAGATGTTGTAGGTGTTGATAATTGTAGGCGGGAAGGATCTTCTGTAGCGGTCTGTCATGCACCAGATCTGGAGAAGCCTCTGACTGAAAACACTGTTGTTGTTTAAAAACCTTCTTAAGAGGATGCTCACCGTTGTCCATAATTTTCTTAACTTCATGAAGAATTCTTCTTTGTGGAATAATCTCCAGAGGTTCTGGAGGAGTTCCTAGAACACAGCCAAATTAGCGTGTTGAGATTTTTAAGTCATTAGCTCTAACACTGTTACCCCAGGGGAGGATGGAGGAAAAGATTACACTCTCCACAACAGACTTATAGAAGGTATTTAGCATCTTGTTTCAAAAGCAGAAGGACCTAAGCTTCCTGAGGAACTACAATTTGCTTTGCCCTTTCTTGTTGATGGGTGCCCAGTTGTGTCTCCAGTCTAGTTTGTTATCCAAGTGAACACCAAGGTATTTATACTCCTCAACCACCTTAGCTTCTTCTCCAATGATGTTAAAAGGTTTCAAATTATAAAGATAAAAGACTAATGAGAAATCTGTCTAACAGTTGCAAAAATATTACCACTGTCAGCCCAGCATTTCAGCACCCATCTCAACAATTGTGTTTTAATTGGTGCCCCATGTTCCTAATGCTTATCCACAGATTTTGGAGCAAAGCCCAACATCACCATTTATCACAGGTTTTTGACACATTTGTGAGTGGATAGATGTTAAATAATCCAAAAACAAGTAACAAGGAGAGTTCATGATGCAAATGGTTTAACTATAAGCTGCATGGAGGTGCTAATACATGTTTTTTTGTCTAGTGAGAAGTCCCTGTGTTGTATATAAGCCTTTGCCCATGCTTCCTTTTACCCTTTAAAACTTGCATGTTAGGTTTAGGGTGTGCATACATGTCTTTCTGATTTGCATATCTTTGTGGTGCCTTGTTATAAACTGGTTAAATGCACAAGATGTGCCTTAGTTATTGATTACTGGAGATAATTGTGACCCTGTGGGGAGTCATCAGTAGTAAAGAATGGATTGATGTATAGTTAGAACTGAAACTAAACATTAGTTTTGATTTTCTCAAAACCTCTTCTTTTGATATAGTAGAAAGATTAAAATGACAAACATTTTGTTTCATATTACACCCCTTATATCTGCCAATTATTGTCAAATAGCAAAAAATTAGGGCATGAAACTATACATTATAATATTAACATTTAAACTGGGTCTGATTTACCAATAGAAAAATAAGAAGTTATTTTCAAGTCTGATATGTGCCTCAGTTTATATCTGTGTGGTCATATACAAACTGTAAATGTTCAGGTGAATATAAAATTAGATTAAATTCTCCGGCCTGTCTCATTCCAGTTTTGGTTCTGAGCTAAAGGATAGTCTAATGAAGTACGACAGCTCCCTGGTTCCATGATGACCTCTGACCCCAATCATGGTGGTGTGGGATCCAGCCTTACCTTGCACCACTCACACACTAACCTCAGCACATTGTTTCATCAGATTAGAGGTGATTGCTGGAAAACTTTGGCAGACGTGCCGCTTGTGTGCACAGCAGAATGAGTTAGATATGAGTTGGAAGAAAAGTTCTGACTTCCTGTCTGTTTCAAAGTCCCTCTCTATTTAACTCTGCAACAACGACAGTGCTGTAAAAGTAAGAGGGCTAAAAAAAAAAGGTTAAATAACAAAAGTTTAGAAACGCTTCAAAGTAATAATTTAGTTTGTAAATTATTTTGTCAAAATGTTGGTCCTGTGTTTGTATTATCAAAATAGAATAGAATTGAATAAAATGTCATGTCTACCAAACAAAGAAAGTTAAAAACAGTGACAATGGAATTGGTATCACCAGAAAAAAAAAAAAGCATAAAGAGGAATATTAAGTTACTGAGTGAAATAAAGACAGAAATAAAACTAGAATTATTAAGACAGTAATGGATTTGACCTGAGATGATGTAAGGGAGATTATTGTTCAGTTTGAGTGGATTGTTTCATACAACCTTGTTTTTAAATTAAGATTATAGATTACACATTTAAAACTGGCCACTGTAAAAGAAGATGATATAAAGTTAAGCTTATTTCCTGCATTTTCAGAATTAGAGAAAAATCTAGAAATTTGGTGGAGATACCATGAATAAGCTAGTTTTTTGTTGTTGTTTATAAACTATACGTTGGGAATAATATTATAGTTGTTAAAAACTACAGATTAACCTATGCTAATCATTCTGGACTTATGCAGCAGAATGTGAAAAAAATCCACTTTCCAGCATTAAGGTATTGAAAAGTCAAAAAGCTACCAAGTGCTACCAATCTGCTTCACTTGATCTGTGACATCCCCTGTTAAACCAGGGATTTTGGCAGCAAGAACTTTCAAGTGTGTATTAACATGATTCCAAAATGGGAATACATAATGATTAGACAAGGAATCCGTGTGCATTAGAGAAGCAATTGGGGAGGATTAATATGGCAGCCTAAATAACTTTAACTCTGTAATTGCAGATGTACAGATGCTCTTGGAAGTTTACACACCCTCCTATTAAACAAATTGATAAACTTGCACTCCTAATTCAAATAACACAAAACTATTAATAGTAAAGTATTAATAGATAAAAAAAATCACTAAATGATAATTAAAACAAGATATTTATTTCAAATTTTGGTTTGAAAAATCATTATAAAAAACAAACTGTCTCAGAAATTAAAGTACTTTGCTCATGGACAGTGAACCAATTTCCCAATCAATGTCATGATTTCTATCATTGTTTTCTATTATTACTTTTGTCAATTTACATTTATTTAACCGGCTGCCAATTTTTTTTGTCTTTAATGGAAGGGTATGTAAACTTTCAAGCACAATACCATAGGGTGACCAGACGTCCTCTTTTTCCTGGACATGTCCTACTTTTCAGACCTAAAAAAATGTCAGGGGAATTTCAAAATCGTCTGGGATTTTGGTCGACTACCTCAAACACATTACATAGCCGAAAGTGCATCGTGATTAGATTGCCACTCCTTTCCACTATTCCATTCCAGTTTTCTCTGTATTGCAAATTATTCACGCCCTTCTCC
>NW_015151024.1:164815-166327 GCF_000732505.1 Cyprinodon variegatus | reverse complement strand
CTAACTAATTACTTTGACTGTAACTATTATTATTACTGACACCCCGTTACTGCACGTTACTCAGGTCGCACAATGAACCTTAATTCATGATAGGACTCGTGCGCGCCTTGTCATGAGAGAGGGGAGGATGAGGCTGGCTGATGTATAGAGAGATTACGTCCGTCAGTTGGGTACAGGCATGGACTGGTAATCGGGCGTACCGGGCATTTGCCCGGTGGGCCGACTTGCTGTTTGGGCCAGCAGACCCGACATGTATATTAATAATATGTATTATTATTATTATTATTACTATTATTATTGTTATTATTATTATTATTATTATATATTGGCCTCGTTATATTTGCATAATGCATGAAGAAAAATAAAATCAGCAGCGCAAGAGTCTGTTTCGATCATCCGGCCCTTACCATAGGCTACTGCAGCCCATTGGTTATCATCCCTGAAAGTCTAAAGCGCTAGGCCAATCATAAAGTAGAAAAACACCTTAACTCTCCTTTGGAACTTTGTGCAACGGTGTTCACAGTAGTAATTGATAAGAAACGCAAGGGACGCGCAGATGAACTGCGCGAAAAAAAGAAACGAGTTCTTCAAACGGTCGCTGCGAATGTGTCAAACTTACTGACATGTTCCCGACAGCAGGCGCTTCATCTGCTCGGGTGTCTCATGTAAAATATGATGGTGGTGGTGGTTGTAGTGGAGGCGACGGGGAACCGAGCAGTGAACATGATTTCAGTGCGGCTGAGGAGAGACATGACGAGAGAGATGAGAGCAGGAGGAAATAGATTACTTTGCCCGTCCTGATGCTTGTCTTTACAAAACTTTTTGAATCACCACCCACAACGAAGCACAAAAAATCCAGTTGTGCAAAAGGTATTCATCACTAAAAATGCAACCAACAGGAGGTGGCTCTCTGTCTCTTGCACAGCTGGTATACACCCCTGGGTTTCAAAGTGGGGGACATAGAGAATAAAAAAAAAAAGTTATACATGACATTATTTTTATTTATTGAAAATAATTAAAATATTCCTGTCTGGGTATAACTGCATTATGAAAACCATTCACCTAAAGCTTACAAGTAATATTTTCTGGCTGTATGTAAGATAAGAGTTTCCCACCCTAGCTGAAAGGGCTCTGAAATGTCCCCTTCCATTTGCAAACACTTACTTGTGTGAGTCTGGCTTTTCCACTTTAAAAGTACTGAAAACTAAACACAGATCACGTTTGAATGTGTAGAATGACATGCATGTTGCTCTGACATACATCAAGCCCAGACTGGACAAACTAGAAGCCATCAGGCCCACTGTCCCATTAGCATGGTATGTCTATGTACAGTATCTCTCATGTAGCCTACATTTGTTGTTAGGCCTGCATTATATAAAATGCCTGCATGTTTAATTTCGGACAAACTTTTATTTTGTTCACAAATCTTTCTGTTTTTGCAAGGTATAAAGAGGTATATCGTTGAAAAAAAAGGTTATTAGAATTAAAGTGGAGGGCCTATGTTATTGTTAT
>NW_015151024.1:157531-164133 GCF_000732505.1 Cyprinodon variegatus | reverse complement strand
CCGTCAGATACTGTTCCCCCATGTTAGACAGGGGGAACGCTATCTGATGGGTTTTAGAAGCCCAGGTAAAAGCCCATATACCTGCAAAACTCTCTGTAGGTACTTGTCTTTGTGGTCCACTCTATTCAGCTGGCTTTTGAAACACATGGCGAGAAGGTGGGGCCGGGTGGTGAGGGTTACGGGGGTGAGAAATGCAAAAGTAATGCAGTAGTTACGTACTTTTACTAGTAACTAGTTACTTTTATTGTAGAGTAACTCAGTTAGTAACTCAGTTACCTTTTGTGAGAAGTAACTAGTATCTATAACTAATTACTTTTTCAAAGTAACCTGCCCAACACTGTTGGTCACATATAGCAAACTAAAACAACTAAGCCAGAGGCCTTCAGCCTTTACATATTTAACAATGCTGGGAAGATCCTTTTTAAAGAACTCAAAAACATGTAAGCACACCAACACAAAAGCTGAGGTATGAAAATCATTTTAAAGATATATAACCAAACAAAATGTTTATCTTGACTTAGGAATTAGAAACTTACAATTGTGCCTTTTACCCTGCTTTAATGAAAAAAATATTGGCAAATATTTATTTATAGAGCACATCTCAACATGAAAAGTAACTTTTTTTACACAACTAATTAATACAATAACAGATAAGTTACAGTGCATAAAAAAGAAAGCAACAATAAACTAGATCACCAGAAAACATATTAACAAAGAGATTGCATTTGGTGGTGGTTTGTGTGTGCATGTTCCTGTGTGTTGACAGATATGTGGGGTCCTGTCCATAACTTTGGCATCACTGTAGTTACACTATTCTTTCTCATCATTAACATCAACATCATGAACGCACATCTTTCTGTTCATCTCCTGCGGTTAGTGTCAGTGGCTGTCAGAGTTTGTGTGGCTGGGAGAAGATTCAAATACTTGTGACGGATTCCCAACCAAGCAGAAAAGAGGCCATCACACTTGTATGTACATGCAGAGGCACATAAACTCATATGTGTGTGAGATGCAGATGTCCAGTGACAGCTCGCTGTTGGGGGTCATCTGGAAGCAGCTGCCTGGGGGACAGAAGGCAACGCACATAGATTCTAATCCCTATTTTTTATTGTTTAAGGCAGGACATAGTATCATCAAAATATCTTATAATGCATCTTTAGTAAGTTTATTTTTAAGACTATTCCTTTCATCCTTAATTGTTTCATATATTATTTTTGTTGGTTAGCCCCCCTAAATTGAGTCCAACCTTTTTTTTCTTTTTTTTTGACTCACCCTGCAGCTGCATCCAAAAGACAAGAGGAGGAGGAAAGAAGGGGGATGAAGTAAGCTGGAGCAGGGTATTTGGCAGAGGTGGGAGGTGGGGTGGTGGTGGAGTGTTGTGGCAGGAGACCACCAACCCCTGTGGAGAGCACTGCTCCATTCCCACACCACAGGTGACTGCCCTGCATCCCTCCCCTTTCCTCTTGAGTCTTCCCTCATTCATTTGTCTCACTCCAGTGCCCGCCTCTGTTCTTAAAGGAACAATTTCACCTCAATTATAAATATGTTCTTACTATCATGGGTGCTTAATATTACACACTGCATGTTTAGAAAACGGATTTTGGATAAAAATGTTTTCAACAACTTAAGGCATTTGAGCAAAAAGTTTGCTGGGAAGGAGAAAATCTATACTAAACCATGTAAAAAATGTCCCATTGATAACTTATATGCAGTTCTGCATGAACAAATTTGAATGAATCCCAATGGGATGTTGCCATATAGCAAGACACCCAAATTAGTAATTTTAAAATAATAATTTTTGTAAGATATATCCAAACCTTTCTACAATTATTCTTAAATTGGAGTTGTTGACAGCTGAGATAAAAGTAATAGATTAGAACAAGGTTCGTGTCCATACATCCAATGAATGAATGCAGTTAAAAAAAAGGCTTAAAATCAGCGTTGATTTTAAGCCTTTTAAGCTACTAAAACATTTTTAATCCTTAAAAAAAGTTATTCTTACTTTAAATGGAAGGTGTGTGTTCTCCATGATGATGTCATCTGTATGTTTGATTAGCTACCAACTTGGTCAGATCTCTGGTTATTTTCTGCAGATACATTTCATTCTTATTTTCAACAGTAAAAGCGTCATATTTTGCATTTATATGTTTAGATAATTTTCCACAATCTCACTAACACACTATATGTAATCAAAAGCATCTAATGTAATACAGAACATATATATTTTGTAAGTCAAGCTAAGAAGAAAATCTACTTGGACTGCTCCTATTGTCAGAAAAACTGAAAAACAAAAAGGCAAACTGATTAACATGACTGGTGGCACTCCCTGACCAATGACTTCAGATTATTTTGACCAGCTGTGATATTTTATTACCTTTTAAATCTGTATTTAAAAAAAACGATAAAATTTTCATGTTACTACATCTCTGTCTGTTTTAACCCTTTATAGGGCACTCAGTGAAATCCTTTGAAAATCCAAATTTCAAGCCAATGGTGTTTTTGAAATCGAGAACAAGACCTTATTACATTTGTAACATTCAAAAGATATGGATATTTTGATGGCAATAAATTGTAACAAGAAACACCAACTTGCCTGAATATATTAAGAAAAATAACAAAAGTGCTTTTATAAGAAATTCATGAAAAACACTCTGAGAGAGAAAGAAACACATTGTTTGGTCCAATATAACCTTAGAGGCATTAATGCTGATACTGGCACTTACATTTTTTAGTTTATAAACCTAAATATAATTGTTAACTAGGCTTATTAACTTTTTACACTGGAAAAATCAAAATCTAGACAAGTCATTTTTATCTTAAAATAAGTGCATTTGTTCTTGAATTGAGGAGATAAAGGAGACATTTTGCCAGTGGAACAAGACAATTTCCATTTAAAATTAGAAAACATATTTGCATTGTCTTATTTCAAGTGCAACCTATTTAAATAAAGGGTAAATACACTTAATTTAAGACCTTTTTACTTATTTTTAGATTGTTTTTCCATTGTAATTTTACTTTTTAACTTTTCCATTAGCTTTTTTAACCTTTTTTTCTTGACTTGTTAACTTTTTTTCCCAACTTTATTTACAGTAGGTAATATATCATTCAAAGGCTTATCTAATTGGTCAAATGTCAAAATAAGATGTACAGCCATGTAGCAGTACCTTTGCTGAATGGCTGGATATAGATCTTGTGCTTCTAGATCTCACTGAGGGATGGGGGGACTCAATTTTTAAGGGGTATGCAAGTGATTGAAAATGGTGACTTGCACTATAAAGGGTTAATAAAGTATTTCATAATATTTAGCTTTAGACCTGAAATCAATTGCTTAGGTTCTTCATTTCTCTTTAAACTTTATTTTATCTCAATTTTTTACATATTTATATTTTTTATAAATTATATATATATTCAGCTTCATAACCTTTCAATTGTGAAGCTGAATATTTTGTGTCCAAGTATTTTTTTTTGTTTTAGTTTTTAGCTAAATGTTCTTTTTCATCTTTTTATTTGACCTCATCATCACCTTTGGGAAATTTTAGGTGTAAACAATATTTGATAGATCACTCGTTTCCATTAAGTTTAGTTTGACATGAAGTTTAGTGGAATTCAATGTCAGCGCAGGCAGATGTGTTATTTTTTCGGTTCATCTGTTGTGCTGACGTTAGAAATGTTCCATGTAATTTACGAAAAAATAATACAAATGATGTAAGATTTTCCACTATAACAGGTGCAACAGGAGTATCAGGTATAGCAAATGCTAGACAAGCAAACAGAAATGTTTTAAACTGGAATAACAGGTGACAACACCTAAAGGCTTCGACTACAAATTCACACACCTAACCATTATGAACACTTGGTCTAGTCTGATTAGCAGAATGTATGAAATAGATATAAAAAAATGAAATGATAATTTATAGATAAACAAGCATCTATTAAATTTTATCTAGCTTATTATTAGCTTAAAGCAGCTTTTAAATGGTAAAATTTATCTAAGTAATTTTTATACTACTCAGTGTAGCGAGTCATTGTTGTGTTTGCATAATGAGAAAAAAAATTAGCACAAAATACTGAATGCTTGTTAGTTTTTTATTTAGACTTAGATATAGCAAAGGTGCAAAGACACAAAACAACCCAGATGTATTGGCTGGGATTTAAAGAATTCAAAGAACGCTACTATTGTTTTGATGATGCTAGAAAGAGTAAAGTTTTTTATGGTATTCTTTTGCCTCCTTCCTGCCTCTGTCTGTGAAATGAGGACCTCGATACATTAACCAGAAGGCTCTTTCAGCAAAAAAAACAAGAAAAAGACATTTTCCCACCTTCTTTATGAAGTATTGATTAAAATAGATATTTGCTTTATTCTATGTTTGTTTAGTCTGACAAGTGATTACTGTTTCATATTATTGCTAAAATCCTTCTTAAAGATAAAATGTTTTTCTTTCCATGATATTATCACTTTTGTGTTTACTACAGCTGCTACAGACCCTCTCCACTCCATATTCTGACCAAAGCATGACATCACCTGGTCATGAAACATAAGGGTTCAAGTTCCACAATAGTTCAGCCTCCTCTGGCATACTGATTGTATGTGCATGTGTGTGTGTGTTTGTGTGCAGGTGTGGGCATCATAGAAATTTATCTCTTGTTTGGGTTTCAGGAGGTTGCACATGGCTGCCAGGGGGAGGTTCTGTGACCAGAACCATTCATAATGTTACAATGAGATCATCTTCACACACACACACACACGCCCACATATATGCATATACAAAACGTACCCATGTGTTCACTTCAGAAAGGATAGATGAAGGCAATGCACTAGCATGCAATAAGAAATAAACACATACAGCCTTCTGCACATGTTTGTAGACTCAAGAACTGCTGTAATAACACAAACAAGCTGAGATCAGGTACAGAATAGTTTTGTTTAGGTTGTATGACCTCAGCTCAGTTTCAGCCCACGGCTTCTGTTTGAGAGTTGTTAAATAGACTATGGTTGTTGGTGAATGGAGCCTTTGTTGAAAAAATAAACATTTGCCTGCTGAGATTTAGTGATGAATTTTTGTCTTAAGGTATACTTCTTGCCTATCTTCTATTTTTATCTACTAAAGTCTGAGGAACCAGCCTTATCTCTGCTAGTACAGTACTAGCAAACAATGAGCCAAGTTGCAAATATTCCCAAATGCATCACTCAGTCTTTAAAAGCTAATGCTATAAATCACCGCTGGCTGTAAGCGAATTTTGTTTGATCAGAGCTCTATTTGAGCAAAACATTGTACTTTTGATTAAGTTTTTCACAAATATGTCAAAATCAGCCAATAACATGGGTATGTAGGGGGGATAAAGGGGAAATGTAAAGGCTTGAGCATGAAGGGGTAAAAGTCTCATACCAATTCAAGATAACAAAGACAGGATCAATACTTGGGGGAATGGAGTAAATAAAAAAGCTAAGTAACATTACAGCAGAATAATGTACCGGTAGAACATGGAAAAAATTCTAGTAATTATGTCAAGTTGTTTTTTTCACCATTTTTTTTCTCTGGATTTTTTTTCCACTTTGTTTTACTTTGATCATTTAAATGTTCATTGCCTTTTAAAAAGTTAAAAGTTTGGTTATGATTTTCTTGTTTGAAAAATGGTACTGCAAATTTATAAGATTTCACTAAATTAGATGAAAAGCCATAGATAATTAAATTAAAGGTTTTAAGACCTACCTTTATCTTAGCTGACATCATAACTTTTTTCCTACTAGATAAAGTTAAGCAGCCTGTGAGTCATTTTCATAAAGCTTTACTGGACTGTCACATTCCTTTTTACCACGTTTTGTATATGTAGTAAATAAGCAGGGCATGACTAAACCATAAAAGTCATTAGTGAATGTCATTTGGACCTGGTCAGCAAGAAGTTCACATGCAAACAGGGAGGGCTGAGCTTAAAATGTCAATCAAGTCCAACATATTATGTTACCATAGCAACTGCGCACCCCGTAGTGGCAGCAAACATGAAACCCTGTGTGACCTGATGATTATCGAACCGCATACACCCAAGATAGACAGAAGTGATCTTGGAGACCCACTGCACTGCTTGTCATTGTCTAATAAAACTGGACAAAATAACTTCTCCAGGTTTTTTTGTTATTTACTTGTAGACTTAAGAATAGAGGATGGGCCGATCAACAAAGCCCAGCCGAACAGCCACATAACCACACTCACACACAGACAGGAGAGGTATATGTGGATATACTAACAAGAGTAAATATTACAAGAAGACAGGAATGCAAGACCTTTAGGCAGTTAAACGATAAAGAGATAGTGAGGCCTAACATAAGGAGATATTCAGTTATGCTGAACATGTGGGTGAGGAACTTCACCACAGTAAGAAGCTGTTAGACAGGCTTGTCAGACAGACATGCACTCACAAAGACACACATTGGCGCTGATCTTTTCGCTTATTACAGCTATAATTATCAAATATGACAGAAAGTTAAGTCCATGCTCTCCTCACTTTTCACTTCAAAGCCAAGTTCCACCATTGAGCCATAATCCTGTACCTGACAGCAATGGGTCAATAACGTGTGCCTGGGTGTGTGTGTGTGTGTGTGTGTG
>NW_015151024.1:119355-157346 GCF_000732505.1 Cyprinodon variegatus | reverse complement strand
TAGAGAGACGCTAAAAAGAAGTTAGAAAATCCGAGAGAAGTTTGGCTTTTGCATTTGTTTGCAGATTTGACTCTATTTCCCCCGCCCCTACACACCTCTTACCCTCCTATTTCGCCTTCAGCCGCTAACGCATACACAAATACACACCTATGTTAGTGATTTCAGGTGTATTTGGTTTGGTTTAGTTGGGAGGGAGGGAGTCGAGTTGGCTGTATTATCGCCCTGAGAAACCTCTGATCTCTAAATGTACTCACTTAAACCCTGCTGCTTGGAGGAGGGTTTATACCGCTGCAGACATTCACACTCATGCACACATGCCAACAGGTGTGATGTGACCACTGCGAGCACTGATTTGTTTGTGTGGAGAGGCAAGCAGTGCAGGAAAATTGGCCTCTGCTTAGAGGCTTTGATGAGAAGTACTAAAAAGGTTCTTATTGTAGCTGCGATCGCTCTAATCCTGCACGCTGACAGAGCTTCATCCCCACTACTTCCGCATTTACAGACACATACGCTCACACAAACACAAACCTTCATCAGCCGGCCTGGGCTTGACAAAAGATTTAAAGGCTTAATTGGCAGAGTACATTTTTTTCTGAAGTTGTCAGATTGTTGTAAAACCATCATCTTTATACTCTCCTTGTTAAGTAAACACAAAAAAACTACTTTCCACTTCAGGAGAATAGATCAAATACACTGATGTAAATCTATGCACAGATCATTCCTAACTCATTGGTACACCAGATAAAGATGTTTACAGAGCCTTGAAATAGTCAATCTACTCTAGCTTATGCAACATCTTATGCTTAAAACGTTAGTAGAAGTCAAAACTTTGTCATTTCCAAGTAATACTGAACAAAAAAATCCTAAGATTGAAAAATACAAAGTAATATATCTTGGAAAAGTTTCCATAAAACTCTGGGTAATGTCTACTAGCTGTAGACATTACCCAGAGGGGCTAATACCCCAACAAGCTGCACTCAGCTACAGTTCTACAACGCTAAGTTTTTGATCTGTTGTTTCCCTTCCTTCCATTCTACTCCATGTGTATGCCGCATGCTTGTTTTTTTTCACACAAAATTAATTTATATTGTTTTATGTAGGCTCTAAGCCCAAATTTAAACCCAGTTCAGAATTTCTAAAATATATTTGAAAAGTGGGCAAATAAGTCAGTTATATTGAACAGAATCACATACATCATGATTTTAATCCTTTTTTTTTTTTATAAGATCCTAACAACGTTGAGTAATGGGGAGTGTTGGCCTAGTGGTTAGAGCAGTGCGCTTGTGCTCTGAGAAGGTTGCAAGTACCTGGTTTAATCCTCACAGCCTCCACTCTGAGTCACTGATCAAAACCCTTAACCCCTGATTGCTCCCCAGGTGCTTTACAGTGGCAGTCCACTGCTCCCCAAAGGGGAGTTAAATGCAGAGAGTTAATTTGTTGATTGTGATTGATCAATAAATGACAATCAATTGTTTTTATGTATTAGAATGGTGAAGTCTGTACATTTATTTGCATCTGTGTTGACATAAGAATGTTTAAGGTCAGTCGTTGTATGCTTTTAATGCTTATTTATACCTATTCTTCCCACTCTAATATGAAAATCCATTATGAAACCATTGTGAAAAATCGGGCTAAAGTAATTGAAGGACACAGAAGCAATGTGTGAAATGACATTTTCCAGATAACCACAAATACTTTGAAAACAGCTTATGTTATGAAGCTCAAACTTATATAAAAAGCCCTAATTAATTAAAACTGGATATTCTCTGTAAATCCAATGTATCCTCATCTTAATGCATCTTTGGAAACATTGTTCAAGTCTGGATGAGTTGTGATTCCATTAAAGAAAAAAGTAGAATATTGAAAAATGACAATCTGTACAATTGTTTTTTTCCCCATGGATAGAGTAAAAAAAAAAGTCCTTCCTTTCTCTAATAATCCATTCTATATGTAGGCAAGCATGCATGTCCCCCTGTTAATTCTCATCTTTAGTGTTTAAATGTGTATGTGTTCTCCTGTGTGTAGGCCCACAGTACTGTTAGGTTGAGGTGATGACAGAGAAGGAAGGTAACACTTGTAAAGCTTTCCAGATGACTGCATACACAGATGTCTCAGACTGATATAATACAATTATGGCCAGACTGAACGGGTCAGACAACATGTTGTGTCACAATAGATAAAATGAAGGTTACAAGATCTTTCTAATAAAGAAGTAATAACTTACTTCTTCATTCTAAAGTTCTGGGAAATATATTTATTGTGTTTTATCTAACAGCAGCCATGGAAAAGTACTGCATTAAGTTGATTTCACTAACCTTAGTGTTATGAATTAGAGTGTTGGTTGAGATTTTGTATCCCGGATGCTATATCCATCATATGTTTTTAGAATTGTGCATGTCAAATGTTTTATTTAGAGTTGTTTCACAGTCCAAATTCCCTAACCAAAGGATTCACTCTTTCTAATATGAATCGTAACCCAATATCAGAAATACTTTCCCAGTAAGTTTAAATAGAGTAATAGAAAATCATTAGACCTGTACATTAACGAGAAAAATACTGTCAATTTTGAATTGAACCATTAACTCAATGGATCTCTGTGTTGAAGAGAAAATGCTCTTAATTTGGTTTTTCAGTAAGACAACAACTTGCCTTTTTGCTTCAACAGAAAACAGCTTAATTTACTCTCATGTTTCTTAAGTTATAACTAAATCCAGAATGCTTATCTGGATATTTAAAAGGGTTTAAGGCTGAGAAGCCCAACTCTATTCCTCCAGCATTACTTGCAACTTTTAGATGCATATCTTTTCCATAACATCCTAGTCACATGGCTGGATTTCCTCATTAGCATTTCATTCAGTTCGAAAGAATCCTGGATGGATCTAGAAGTTAAAATATAGAAGCTCTCAAGGAAAGGAGTCAAACAACCCTGGTTTAAAGTATCAGTCTTATGAATAGCAATCCCAACAATTATACAACTTGTTAAGGATTCAGATGGCCCAACCCTCTGTTTGTTTTAATGGTTCAAGTCATTGTCTTTGGGTGATAATGTAAATACTATAATCCAAAACCTGAAACTTCAAACAAACATTCAGATTAAGTTTTTTTTTTTTTTTAAATAGGGAAGAACTGCAGCTCTTTCCATCTAAGTATTTTGGATTGAAATGACTCTTCACCAGTGTGAGACAGTGATCCCAAACACACTAGTAAAAAAAAAGTATATATATATATATATATATATATATATATATATATATATATATATATATATATATATATATATATATATTGGTTTCAGTTCCACTTGCAAGCCTACATCCTTTAATAACTCTAGCTCACTAAAACAAATAAACTTATGAAGATACATCGAGATCAACATGTCCCTCCCTCTGCTTTCATTATTCTGCAAGATAAAGGTCACTAGCCATGAAAACAACATAAGTTACAAACAACAAAAATGTACAGAAGTAGTATAGCTAAAACTGAAAAGTTAGAATTTAGACAAAATATTGTGTATTCTGGTAAATGGAAGGGCCTGAGGAAGGAAGGGGGATTTATATGTACAAACTTGCCTAGGTCCCTTGGAAAAGCACTAACCAAAAATCGCAGAACCCAAGATAATTTCTGAGTTCATAGAGCTGAGCTGAACAGCGCTAATTGATACAAGTTACAATTAGCCTGTGCAATGCAAATCTTTCCCTTCAGTCTTTTAGACATAGCAATCCATATGCAATTACTTTCTTTTCTTTTCTGTCTCAATATATTCTGTGTGAAAAAAGGCTGAATAAACCATATCTCTAATGATATACTCACCTCATTGATATATCACAAGTAGAAATGTCTTCTGGGTACAATTATTTTCAGGGCTACATTTTATTTCTCATAAGATTAAAAGTAGTTTGTGGCAAATTAAGGCTATTTTGTTCTTTATTTTCCATTTTCACTTGCAAAGACTCTACAGGAACGGTTTATTTAATAAGTAGGAACATATAAAATGTCCAAAACATTTTTTCTTGTTTATGGCTAGGAATTGCTTTGAAGAGGAAGAAAAGTGGGAAAATTCCATTGGTGGGAGATAAAGTGATGGCTTAGCAGGATCACCAGGGCAAAGCGGCATGCGCACACAAACAAACCAAGAACCCACATATACACAAACACACTTAAGTGTGCATACAGACAACTTAAATGTTGACTAAGGCATTGGGAAATACTGGGGAGAGTGAGCAAGCAAACCAGCTCAAATGAGAATTTTCACTTAAGATAGTGAAGCTCAATCTGCAGGTTAAACTCAAAACTAAAGAAACTTCTATAATTATATTGTCAAAAAAACTTAAGCATGAAATTATTTAAGGTCCCTAACTTTTCTAGGTGTTTGTTGTAGTTTAACTCTTGTTTTGTATATTTTACTTACGTAATTCTAATATGCATTTTTCACTCTACAAATAAATATCAGATATAAATTTCAGAATAAATCTGGCTCATGAGAGTATCATAAAACAGTTAATAGATCTTCATCAGAAAACTCATAGTATGTCAAACAACATTATTTGACACTTCAGTTTATTATCAAATTTTTTATTTTTATTTTTATCAAAATCCGCTTTGTTTTTGCATCTCAGTAGAACTTGTAAGAAGACTGCTTTTAAAAACAAAAGTTTAGAATGAGAACAAAAATTACAGGATTAAGAACCTTTGGAGACTTTGCCCTTCCCAAAGTGAGATTTAAATACTCAAACTTAAAGAGGGAACACCAGCAGAACCAAAAATAAGATGTCTGTTGATTATCAGTTCTATATGATGGGCACAGGCCTGCATGTTCTCCATGTACATTCAGAGATTCTCACTTTTTAATTTCTGTTTTCAGGCACTCAATGATTTTTTTGGAGTCCCATTTCATATCTCTTCTAAGTATGAGTCTGCTTCATATGGAAAGTGTGAAAGCCAAGGCTATCATGATAACACAAGTGAGTGGAAAAGTAGGGAAGCAAAATCTTTCTTCTGCATATCTGTGTATGCTAGGCTGTAAAAATACTATCTTTAATGAGTATAAAAACAACCACAGGTTTGGGTGCATACTATTTTGTTTAACCGTAAAGTTGACAAATACTTTTTACATCAATACCAATATTTTGAAACGATAATGATTTATTTAATTTTTCAACTTGGGGATAATTTAAGAATGTTTTATCATAGCTATCTTAATGCATATTGCTATAGAGCAGGGCCTTAGTTTTAGCTATCTTAAAATTACAGAAATATAAAATAATTTTCCTAATATTTTTAACATTTAAGCTATAACCAAAGATGACCTCAGCATCCAAGATTGTCTAATTTTTGCCTCTAACTTTTATTTCTTCACCTTTTATGAAGACTAGGTGGAAGTTCAACTGAAGAAACTGATTACTTACCCTCATCAGCCTCCGACACCAGCCAATTAGCCTTGAACCACATCCCTACCAAAGCCCAATCAGCATCTGTAGTTCATCTTAAAAGATCTCCAAATCCACACATCAGTTTGCTACCCAAGGCACAGGCAGTGGTTGCGTTATGTCGGACTTCGATTCAGATGACCCCGATTGAACCCACCTCAAGCCCCTTCTCCACCATCGTAGCTAAAGCTTCATCAGAGTGTCATCCCTCCCGGACTCTTAATGCATTCCCTGTCTCATCTCAACCGGTCCAGCAGAAGACTGCTATGTTGAGCCTGGTTCTGCCAGAGGTTTCTTCCCAATGGGGAGTTTTCCTCTCCGCTGTTGCTTCATTCCTGCTCATCATGGATGGGTTCATGCAACTTGTGTTATCCAAGCTGGGCAGCTTGGATAACACAGCTCACACAGTCCACTGGATCTCAGCTCACGCAGTCCACTGGATCTCTGCATGCAGCTCAAGTACACCATCTCGCCAACCAGCAGTCTATGGATTGACCAGCTTCATCTATATCGACTCAACTACCAGTTTCAGGCTTGGGGGGAAACATTCCTGTTCTTTATTCCTGTTCATGCATATCATTCAAAATTCAGTTCTAATGTTTCCTGCCGCGGTCTGAGCTCCAAAGACTAAAGTAATTTTATCAATAAGATTCTTCTTATTGTGTTTTTCTTTCGGTGTGAGTTTGTCAGATTGAAATGAGGTCAACAGCAGGAACTCTATCATTGATAGGATCTCCAGATGGCCTGCTCAGTTTTGCAGTGGGTAGCACTGCTGCCTTGCAGCAAGAAGGTTCTGAGTTCTGGGTTCTCTCTGGGTACTCTGGCTTCCTCCCACAGTCCAAAAACATGACTGTTAGGTTAATTGGCTTCTCTAAATTGTCTTTAGGTGTGAGTGTGTGCGTGAATGGTTGTTTTTCCTGTTTGTCTCTGTGTTGCCCTGCGATGGACTGGCGACCTGTCCAGGGTGTACCCCGCCTCTCGACAGCTGGAGCACCAGCGCCCCTTGTGACCCCACTTGGGATTAAGTGTTTAAAGAAAATGAATGGATGGATGGCTGGATCTCCAAATAACTGTGCATATATGAAACAGCCTTTAACTAATAGGTTAAATGTGACTGACACACTCAGGTAAGGGACTCTATCCTTCCAAAAAAAAAATGTAAGCAAAACCTGGGTGTACATTTTCATGTCTCACCGACAGTACATGTGAAGCAATAATGCCCCTTGCGACCCCACTTGGGATTAAGTGTGTAAAGAAAATGAATGGATGGATAGATGGATGGCTGGATCTCCAGATGACTGTGCATATACCAAACAGCCTTTAACTGATACATGTAGGTTAAATGTGACTGACACACTCAGGTAAGGGACTACATCCTTCCAAAAAAAAACGTAGCCAAAACCTGGGTGTACATTTTCATGTCTCACCGACAGTACATGTGAAGCAATAATGTCACTGCAAAAAAGTACTAATGCATGCTCTCTTCTCCTCATAGTTTTAGGAAGCATACAGAATCTTTCCTACTGTAGCTTCTTCCTTCTTCCAGCGATAAATGGACAGTTTTTAATCACAGATATCTGTTTTGGCTAAAGAGTTTTTACCAATAAGAGCCCTTGAGTGCGCTGGCATAACTTTCTGAAGGACTGGTGTGGACATGTCCTCACCAACTTTGGCATTGAGGGGACAGTCCCCACCAACAATTTCCACTTTGTTCCCCGTTTCTGCTGATTTACTTTAGCCAACAGTTACTGGGGTTGGGTGCAGCTAACTGTGTTCATAGGGTTTTCAGTCTGTGTTTTTTCATCGCTCTCCCACTGCTCTCGAGCCCCATCTTTTGAAATATCTTTGGATCTGTTGCTTTGGTACATAATATTGTTTGGGGTTGCTATTCACTGCGTACAGAGTAGCTACTTGGAAGAGGAAAGACACAGCAGCACTCAGTCAATTTTAACCGGCAGCTACTTCGATATATGTTTCAGTAAATGTTAGGAGACAGGTTGGTTAAAAAAATTTGAGATGCCACAGAAAAATCCGTTCTTTACAGATATGGAGCTTTTTCAGCTGAAAATGGCAGCAGAGTGTACATTTATATAAGTTAAAAAAGCGGGGCTTCTCAAAAGACCATTACTCAGAGTTACAGAGTGTTGTTTTCTTATTGAACCTAGAATCAGAATGAATTTGCTGCTTGTGAAGGAGGATAATCACTGATGCAGCTTAAAGGGAAGCCATGCATAGATGGATGGATGGAATTGAAGTTGTGTCCTTACTAGGGATGCATGATATATTGCTGTTGGCATCAGTATCGGCTGTTATTTAAAATTTTCTGTACATTAATGTTTTTGAGCCCTTTATAAATAATGCACTAAAGGCAGGCATCTGTCTATAACTATAAATATCAGTGTACTTAGGTACTCTTGTGTTCTCAACAATAAGAAAGCATTCAATAGATATAGTTTGAGCTCATTTTTGGAAAATATAAACCCTATTGAAAGCGTTCGGGTTGAGCAGCTGTAGGTCCATCCGCCATCACCCTTAGAGCGTCCCCACCAACTTTTATCGCAAAGTTACACTCTTGCTTGAGTGCATACTTCAGTCATTTGTTGCAGGTATGTAGGAGCTAAGACAAATCTAAAAGGATCCATGTCACTGGACCTGGAGGACTAGAACTGAATTTAGAAAATGCTGATAACCACCTAACAGGAAATATTTACCCTTTCACTGACAATCATGATTTTGTATCCATTTCAGACTAAATTAGGCATCGAGGTGAAGAACTAAGGGATCTTTACAAACACAGAAACTATTTGCAGAACAAAGGGTTTTTGTAAATATTCCTTTTATGGTTGTAATGAAAACACAAACGGAACACAACCACAAGCCGCACCATAGTAAGCCATTAAATATGGATTATAGAGGAACAACCCTGAGGTTTTCTCTCTCATGTGTTTTAATATTGGGTTGTTCAGTCAGTGAGAGTGAGAGTTCACACACACACAGCTGTAATTAGCAGCTTAGGCAGACAGCCAGCTCTGAAAATGCACCGTGATATCTGTGTATTTATGTGTGTGTATGCAAGTTGTTGATGATGTAGGCATGCCCCCCATCCCCACCCCCAAGCGTGTTTGTGTGAGTCCAAGAGCGTACTTGTTTGTGCATACCGGTGTGTGCTTGCGTGTGCATGTTCGTGCATGCTGATTCACACATTCATGCGTGGGTTTTCTATTTGTCTTACCTGTGTGCTGATGGAGCAGAGAGGTGCTTGGAGACAGGCTGTGACGTGTACATTTGTGTGAGTTTTGTGTGTTTGTTTGTGTGTGTGTGTGTGTATGGGCTGGCTGATTGCTCTCTAACACCTGGTATTAGCTCTAGTAATCCTCACACCACATTGTACTCACGCACTGGTCCCATGCACATTTTTCTTGTCTTCTGTTCTGCTTTAAGGTGTTTGAGGGTTTTGGAGCCCAGTGGGTGGTGGGATAAAAAGAGAAAGGGAGGATGGGAGCATGTAGAAAAAGTAGAAAAAAATAGAAGTCTATAACTTCCAGATTAAATTTGCTGGTTCTTTCCAGCCCTGCTTAAATCCTAAAACTGTATTTTTTATTTTATTTTTTTATTCAAATTTTTTAAACCAATAACAAGAAATCTTTTCATGACACTGCCTCAGATGAAGCTTTCCCTGCCATTAACATCATGTACTGTTATGTACTGTTTTTTGTTTTCACATAAATTAATCCTGGCTCGGTGTTTCTACAGTATATTCAACTGGGTGACATTGGTGTTGGGTGCAAGAGTTAGTTCTACAACTAGAAGGTTGCTGGTTCTAGTCCCAGCTCTATCTTTCTTAAGCCCTATCCAGATGAGTGTGTTTGAGTATATAGGAAAAGCTTGTTTTTTGGTCACAGGTCCCATCATGATGAAGCAGCTGTGAAACCAACTACATTTTAAAGTTCAGGGAGTGGATAAGTTTGAGGCTTCACCCCCGATGTCTCTGTCTCTTTAAAGCCTTTGAGTGAAGCCACTTGGTTGCTCTAAAAAAGTCTGATGAAGCTCAGAGTTGTATGAAATATTCAAAATGTTATTACTAATTCTTCTTTGTAAAATAATTTCCAGAGATTACAGATTGCCAAATAGAACTGTCTTTCTTTATCAGCCTGTTGAACTCTTTAAATCATTTGCTCTTACCTTGCCCCATGGCAGAAGAGAGCCCACTCTCCAGAAATAGACTTATAAAAGAAAGGCAGCATCTTGCTGCTAACAATGGGGGCAAGTTCCCATATGATGGGAACTACAGTAATCATTGATCATTTCCAGTAAAGGAAACGGACATCATTAGATCAGGAACCTTCAGCTGAGTAAACTACAAAATAAGATATATAATATATACAGTATACACCTTAGAACATTATGATTAGGATCACACAATCATGATATAAGTGAAGCTAAAAAAACAAAATCAAGAGCTTTTTTTTCTATTTTTTTCCCTCCCTTGACCCTCTAATTAAATGATTATCTTACCAGACTTGCTTGTGGGTGAACCACACACGGGGATAGAATACCACCAGGTTGTTATTTGATGCTTACCTGATTTTACATGTCAGTCAATGTGACATTTGATGCCCTGTTTTAATTCATAATTTATGTCATCACATAGTTTTCTCAGTGTTGCTCAGATTGCCGGAACTAGGTAAAAGTGGTTCAGACTATAGGCTCTGTCAAACATTATAACTGTAACAGGGAAGGATGTCCAAATAACAGATTTCTTGAAATAATACCCATAGTTCATAAGTCAAAAAATTGTTTTGTTAAACAAAACATTGGAGATTTTTTATATTATTGATTTAGGTTTTAAAAAGCATCAGGCATCCGGTATAACAATTAAGGTATGTTTTTATCTTTTTTTTTATGCAAGAGAAAAACAACTGCAACAGCCTGACTCTAGAAACTAAGAACAGGGATACACAAGATTCATTATTATAGGATAAAATAATAAAAAAAAATATCAAGATCCTCACAACATATTTCATCTCTTGGTATTATTTTTCCACACCTGCGTGTCTGTTAATGAATCAGTTTACATCCATAAAAGTCCTAGTTTTTCCTGGCCCTCTATCCATCTCCTCATGCAGCCCTGTTCTCCCGTATTGGATTTGCTCATTGAATAATTGATTAAGAAGGTGTTTTGTAAAGCAAAAGGCCAGTAATCCTTGGTGTCAATTTCAAAATTAGTTCTTTTTCTATTATTGATGCCCCAGAGGGCACAAGGTTAATAAGAGGAACTCTGTAACCATAGATAGATTGGTAGACAGAAAGATAAGCTGTTAAGTGCAGTCTGTATGAGATATCACTTCTCAGGTGGATGAAGAAAGAAATTGAATTATTTAACTTTATGCATGGCGCTATGTGAAGTGCCCTTGCAAATAAAAATGTTTTAGAAAGAATAGAAAGAACCAAAGTAATTTAAGACCTAGTTTTTTTTTTTTTTTGTAATAAGCTAAACAGTGAGCAGAACAGTCAGTCACAGTTATTGAACAGAATCTCCTCTGCTTTTCCATACTGTATTTTTCAACAAATGATTAACATTTCACCCCATTTCTCTACCAGGAAGCTACAAATTCCTGCAGTGGATGAGACAACAATTCTGGGATTAGAAGACTTAGAGCAATGATGTCTACAGTGGCCAGTTAAGGTATTAATACCCATAAAACATTTTTACATGTCATTTTCCCAGTGTTGGAAAGTAAAAGTATATTTACTGAATTACCGCACTTAAGTAAATTTTGGATTGTATATATTGAGTATCTTTATTTTACTCAAGTAATTTTATCAGGTGTACTTACAGTATAACTTTCACCCCACTACATTTCATGTCAAATATTGTATTTTCTACTCCATTTCAATCTGAAAAACTCACACAAAGAGAAAAGATAATCAGGAGAAATGTATTGATACAATTACTTAGTCTTGGGCGCTCAGATCTCAGCAGGAAACATAGCTCTTAATCTTGATAGATATGCATGAACAGGAGCAAAGAATAGGTCTGTTTCTGTTTCCCCCCAGGCCTGAAAATGGTGGTGGAGTGGAGATAGATGAAGTTGGTCAGTCTGTAGACTGCTGGTTAGTGAGACGGTATGCTGAGCTTTATGGGGAGATCCAGTGGACTGCGTGAGCTGATACTAGAGCCTCACTCAGGGACCTGGGAGATGGAAGTCCAGTTTGGATAACACAGGTTGAAAGAACCTGTCCATGATGAGCAAACATGAAGCAACAGTGGAGAGGAAAAACTATCCGTTGGGAAGAAACCTCTGGCAGAACCAGGCTCAACATGCCGGTCTTCTACCGGACCGGTTGAGATGAGACAGGAACGCAGTAAGAGTCCGGGAGGAATGACACTCGAATGAAGCTTTAGCTACGATGGTGAAACGGTGTCATCTCAATGAAGTTACTTCGCATCCGCCGCCTGCACACAGGAGCAGACAGGTGCGTATCAGAGGCCTTTTAAGATGAACTTTGGATGCCGACTGGCTTTCATGGAGGCGTGGTTCAAAGCTGATTGGCTGTGATGCAGGTGGATGTATTAAAAGGAATGAGTTTCTTTAGTTGAACTTCCGCCTAGACTCCATTTGGAGGAAGCTGCTTTTAAGTTATTCCTTTTCCCTCAGATTAGCTTTGTAATGCACTGTTGCTGTTTTTCTTTCTTGAAATGCATTTTTTACATGCAAGAAAGCTCTTATGACTGAATTTGGACGCCACTGTTTTAGAGATTTGCATGACATTCCCCAAATGTGAGAAATTAAAAGCAGATATTTTTTGTAGTTTATACATTTTATTAGGTGTTAGTTGTGGCAAAGTTGTTTAGTAGGATGAGTTCTCAAAGCAGAGGTGCAGTTTTTTTTTATGGTAATAGATTCCACCATAACCCCTTATTTCATAGCGAAATTATGATGAGAATCAAGAATCAAAATCACTGTAATTTTTTTTGGCATTTTTTATCAAGGTAAGGTGGAGGTTGGTGGTAGAAAGAGGCAAAGGTTATTTTAGGTTGATTTAATGAAAAAAGCAAAAGACAACAGAAGCAAAATCCAAGAACAATTACAGGCACTTAAAAAAAGGAGATGATAGGGGAAAACATTCATGGAGCAAATCAATGACAAGAAACCAGCAATCAAGAACAGGAGGTGTATATATGGGGGACAGACAAAAAATGGACTAATAAGCTGATATGGAGCAGGTGTGGATAGAAGTGACTAGAAGGAGCAAGGGGAAAGGAGACTGGCACAAAGAGTAACTCAAAAAATATAACACTGTTTAAATATAACACAAAATGGAAAAGAAACCAATGACCAAGAAAACCGAATGACATAAATAACTGAAAACTCAAAAAGAAATCGAAGAGGGGAGAACCATAACACTGTTATATATGGTGTTTTTTGGAAGTTACAAGATTCTTTGAAATTACTCTGAAAATTATACAGAAATGTATCGCTGTTAGAACATTTAATTTGGACTTTTGATTACTTAATTATCTTCAGAACTGAGTACTTCAATACTTTTTTTCCCCCTTGTTTTTGTTTGTTGTTGTTGTTTTCTTTTAATGCCTTTATGTTTTTTTTATTTATTTCCCTGTATGTAGGGATGGTTTATTCAAAGATGTGTTTAGTGTTAGCTTTTTAATCTACATAGCATTTTGTATATAGACCACACATCCATAAACACCAGGTACTGAGCTGCCATACTGTCATATCAGCAAAGTACCTATCTGTGACTCCAAGAAGAGTAAAAAATCTGTTGGATGAGAGGAAAAACAACCAATGAGGAAAAATCTTGAGAAGTTGCGCAAGGTTAAACTGTTGTTCTGCCAGATCTTTCAATGTTTTTATGTTAGCATAGAAAACTCTAACTTGCGTTAAGCTTCTCTGACCACAACAAATCACTGACATACTCAGTGGTTAAACTTAAAAGTAAAGATCTTTGAAAAGGTTGAGAAGTCGTAGGGAAGCGGCTGTTCCAACTGATGCATTTCCAAATTCTCCCGAGTGGTGCCCGACTTTACACGAGTGAATAAAGTGAATGTGATCGGGGAAGGAATGCTATGGACAGTGGAAGCATGGAAGAGGAGGAGAGTTTTGTGTCGGAGGTCGTGGATGAGTCTCCTCCGTCATACATTTTTAATTTAGAAGGCTTACAGCCGTACATGTTTGAGCCCTTGCCTCGCAACGCTGGCAGTTCTGTTAGCTCTATGCCTGCCGAAGACATAGACGTCCATCCCTGTGAACACTGGGACGAAACTCAATGGTAAAGTAAATGACTCTTATTTCTTATTCAGCCTTTGCGTATATTAGTTGTGACATATGAATCAAGATGATATGACTAAAACAATTTGATTGATAGATCACCGTTGATATATGATTGGCCGAATTGAGGTGTACAAGCTGATGTACAGTATAACTAACTGGCCTGCATAAAATAACGACAAAACCCCCCCCCCACAGATTATAGACATCTAAATATCTATAGCAGATTTTAGGCCGTAGTATTTTGTGTAACATGCATAAAATCACAAATAACATCTCAGACACTGTGTAATCACTTTGGATTTACATCAAAAATCTAATAAAAAAAAAGTGATTACATTTAATGATTACACTTAATTTTGTTGTATTCTGGAAAATGTTTTATTTATTTTACAGCTGCACCTGGTTCGAGAACAGCCTAATCTAATCTTGGTTCTGCTGGTTTATGCGTTTGACAAAGATATTTAGGAATTAGGAAGGAGATTCAGGTGTGCAGAATAGCCTATTAGGATGTGTTGATTTGTAAGTTGGAATAAGGGATAAGGACGACTGTGTGTGCTTCTCTCCATGTGTATAGTGCGTCTATTTTAGTAATGGCAATGAGGGTGCACTTATTGTTTGGGAAGAAATCTGTGTAGATTGAGTGCTAAATAAGTCTCTCTCTGATGCTACCAAAGATGCATGAAAACATGCATGAAGACAGTGATGAAAAACACATGCATATTAAGATATACCCAGATGCTGTGTGATGCATAACCATTCATTCTTACAGTGATCAGTCTTATCCGTTAAAATTGGCTGTCAGTCTCTTTGTTGTAAAAGGTAATTAATAGTGTTATTTGTAAGGCCTGTTTGACTTTTGTGGGTTTTGCACTATTCCACTGTGTACGTGTGTGTGTTTGTGTGTGTTGGTGTACAGCCTCAGGGTGTTCGACAGCTGCAAGAGGCCCCAAAATGATCCACCCTCCAGGTCTTTACTCAGTTTATCCTCCCTCTTTAACTTGTAAGAGTAATGGAGGACTTTTACAAGGAGT
Source organism: Cyprinodon variegatus (assembly GCF_000732505.1). Classification (NCBI taxonomy): domain Eukaryota; kingdom Metazoa; phylum Chordata; class Actinopteri; order Cyprinodontiformes; family Cyprinodontidae; genus Cyprinodon; species Cyprinodon variegatus. Next base: position 142,595 of record NW_015151024.1, on the reverse strand, counting down.
TAATGATAAATCAGATGTTAAACCTAAAAAAACATTTAAATATATCCAAACACCATTTCGAGATTAAAAAAAGACAAAAAAAACCTTATAAAAAACAAATGTGGATATGATGCATGTTTTTAAATAAGATTAGCAAAGGTAAAAAAAAGCTTTTATCATAGTTGCTGTCCATGGTGCTCACGCTAAAACAAACATTACTATTTCAATCTACTGATCTCTAAATAAAGTGTGTACTGTTTTGTAAATTATTTCACCAGGTTCTAAACATATCTATCCTAAGGAGAAAAATAAAACAAATTAAAATACAATATGTTATGTTTTTTTTTTTTTTTCAAAAGCACAGATAAAGCCAAAGTTGAAAATTGTGAAGGATTAAGTAGATATGAATATTTATATTTTCTAAAAATCTGTTAAAAATCCTTATGTGGAGTAAGACAGAAGAAAATATGTATGATGTAAGTGTGTGGTTAATAGATAAATAACCAAATAAAAACGCATAATAATGTAATGCTAATCAGGATCTACAGTACTATAGGATCTGATGAAAAGGGTAGTTAAAAATTTTGCACCATAAAAATGGGACAGTTTTGTATTTCTTGTAACTTTTTCCCCATCATAAAGAGACATGAAATGCAATGACCATAAGACAGCTATTACTTAACAGAGGATATTCTGTTTAAATGAAAAACTTATTTAACCACTGATGATTTTACATTTTTTCTATTATCAATTTAAAAATATTAAAAAGTAATGGTTCCTAAAAATACATCTGTATGTCTTTTGTTTCATTTAGGGATAATAAATTGACATATTTAATAAAATTTTTGAACATTGATATATATCTCCGTAACTGATACAAAAAAATGCTTAAAATGTATACTACTGATACAAAATATTCTAGAACTGTGCATCCTAAAATGTGTTTCTTATTGTGAAAACATTCATGAACAACACAATCAAAATACAACTTCCCACAATCCCCCTACTGCTTCTTATGAAACTCCATTGAATCGTCACTGCTAACAGTTACTGCCTTTGTTTTCAACACCAGTTTAATTTAAGGTTGCTTTTTCACTGCTTACAGTTAAACAGATTCGCCATACAACAGTAACAGGTGAATTTGAAAGGAGTGCCGCACAAGAAGAGGGCAGGATGATGGATTGACGGAGGGCAGGGCTGATGCCAGCTTCTCTTTGACACAGAGAGGCAGCTGAAACAGACGTTCCACTCCCTTTTATTTATGTGTTTATGTGTGTACAGCTCGTTATGCTGCTTTGGCAGGGGTGGCACAACCATCTGCCTGGTCAGGAGGGGTGTGTGTGTGTGCGTCTGTGGTAAGACAGGCAAAGATAAATGGGTGATTGAGTGTTTGAGGCTGCCTGATGTAAATAAATTGGCCTTTGGCACTGAAAGCGATGCACAGACACGGTCAGCTGTAGGAACGAGAAATTAGGCTACAGTTGACCTACTTGGAAACAGTTTGACTGGCTTTTCTTCCTTTATTTTCCTAAAATTGTGATAAGTTTGAATTTTCATTTCATTTTTTAGTATGACCAATTTAACACTTAAACCTTGTTTTGAGGTGTGAGATCTTGTAAGAGTGTTAACTTGTTAAGAACAACTTACATTTTTTTTTGTGTTTCTGTGTGCGTGCATGGGATAATCTTTGAAATTTTTTTGTATTTAAAGGCCTTCTTTATGAACAGAGCTTAGGGAACATACACTCTCTATGTTCTATAATGTTTTTCCTGCTGTTCCAATTGTAACATAATTTTTTAAAATCACATTAGAAAAAGATGTAGAAATCTTTTACATTTTTACGCTTTTACATTATTAAAAGGTGTACTTTATTTTATAATTTAATTTAATTTTTTTTTATTTTTCCCAATATTAGAAAGCACAATTTTTGCCATTATATATGGATTCATATAAAAAGTTATACACTACTGTATATTGCCAAAAATATTCACTCATCTTCCTGGACTCACATATAAGTTTAAGTGACATCCCATTCCTAATGCATAGTGATTAGGAATGGGAAGTTAGAATATGATGGTCCAATGTTGGTCCAACTTTTGTTGCTAAAACAGCTTCAACCCTTCTGGGATGGCTATTGACAAGGTTTAGAAGTATAGAGGCACAAGGCTGAGGTCACACACTGATTTTGGGCGAGTCTCCACTCTTATTCATCCCAAAGATGTTTTAACAAGTTGAGATCAGGACTCTGTGTGGGCCAGTTAAGTTCATCCACACCAGACTCTAACATCAATGTCTTGACCTTGAGTTGTGCTCTGGTGTAAAGTCATATTAAAAGAGGAAGAGTTCAGTTCCAAAAAGTTCCCACGGCATTATGAGCATGGAAAAGTCCAATATGTCTTGGGGTGCTGAAGCATTCATAGTTTTGTTTTGCTGGAACCAAGGGGCTAGATCCAGCTTCTGCACAAAAACCTCACTCCATAATGTCCCCTACACCAAAATACACTTGTCACAATGCAATTACAGAAGTACAATTATCCTAGCAACTGCCAGACCTAGACTAGTTCATCAGATTTTCAGATGGAGAAGTGTCCTTCTTCATCTTCCAGAGAACATATCTCCACTCCTCTGGAATCCAGCGGCAGCGTGCTTTACACCACTGCATCTGATGCTTTGCATTGCACATGAGGATATACAGTATGGTTTGGATGCAGCTGCTTGACCATGGAACCCTATTCCGTTAAGCTCTCTGCTTACTGTTCTTGACAATCTGAAGGCCACAATAATTTTGCAGAAAGCTTGCAACCTCTACACCAGGGCCGCTCAAGACCAGTCCTCAAGAACTACCATTCTGTAACTTTTATATTCATCACTTCCCTAACACACCTGAATCTAAAGGCGCAATCCCCTCATTTAGCTCATCAGAGGCATGGTAACGAGCCACTCATTTAATTCAGCGGTGTTAAAAAATGGGGTGCATCAAAAAGGTACAGGATAGTAGCTCCTGAGGACTGGAATTTTTCTTATGCAACAACTGATAGTTGACTGTAGAATATTTAGGAGAGAGGATTTGTTGGGCAGGTGGCATCATATCACAGTTCCACACTGGAACTCACTGAGCTCCTGAGAGCGACCCCTTCTTTCACTAAAGTTTATAACAACAGCTGCATGTCTAGGTGCACTTTATTCCAATAATTTGTATGGGTGAGCAAATACTTTTTATAGCAAATTCTGTTTTATTTGCAGAATACTGGATGGGTTAAAAGAAAACACCAGACCAAAGTAGACCCAATATGCAAACTGCTTTATACAATAAGTTTTATAAGGAATACTCTACTCAGTTTTAGCTCTTTGAAAATCATCAAGGGGTCCTCAAGCATTATATGATCATGATATAAGAAAGTTTTTGTCAGTGATATTAATAAATACAACCTATGTGTTTAGGATTTAGGTCGATATAAGACCATCAATTACATAATAATCAAATACATTTTTTTGGTGGAAAAGGAAAATGACAGTCATCCATGAAATGTAGGATTTTGTTTTAATTCCCTCCAAGATATGTAATATAGAGATAATTGCTGCAGGACCTCAACTAATTTATAAAGCAAAAGCTTGGTGCTAGTTTGACCTAGTCATCCATTGAATTAAATATATGCTAAATATATCAATAAAAACTAAGTAGAATAATGCAAATCGATGCAGTGTGCAGTGCATGTACAGAGGCCTCAAAATCCATAACAGCTACCTTAAAAAGATATGCCTTCTCTTTCAAGACCATTGCCTGTCAGCGGTCTTTCAAATAAAGCCTGGTAGCTTGACAGACAGACGGACAGACAGACAGAAGTACAGACAAATTAAACTTTGCATGTCAACTGTATTAAGAGGCAATCTAAGGGTTTAAACCTCAGGTCTATTCTGTCATTTCATCTGCCTTCTCCTTCCTGTCAACCTTCTTGTTGCCCTGAGAGACACAGAAAGCGAAACTGCTGAACAGAGAGAGCAATGGTATATCCTGTAATCACACTTGTCTGTCTGCAGGCTATTGACTTTGGTTAACTGAGACATACTGTGTGTGTGTGTGTGTGGACTTGTTTTTGATATCTTGCGGGGACATTTTAAGGCCCGTTTTTGTTAAATGTGCAACACTGTTAGGACTCACAGGAACTTGTGGGGACCACTCAACTGGTCATCATGAGGAAAAGTTCTCTTCTTAGGTTTGGGGTCAGTTTTGGGTTTAAGGTATGAATTCATTTTAGGTCAGGGTTAGATATATGTTAGCAATGGTTAAAGTAGGCCATATCAGGCCATAAAAATGAATGGAAATTCCCATGGCAACTAAACATGTCTCAATGGTGTTTACATATATGTGTGGGAGAGAAAGAGAAGGGACATTTTTTCATGCTTACATGTATCTTTGATGCTACGATAATCAACATGCTATTTTTCTTTTTATGAGCATACTATTTACAGTGGCACTGGAAAATTAAAATGTATACAAAAATATCTCTCTCTTTAATCTGCAATACTAGGGAAGTATTGAACATACAATCGACCATTTACCTGTAAGGTAGAAGCATACTAGGCTCTTCTTTGTGTCCTTTTACTCATCCTCCTCTTCAGTCTGCCATCTATCCAGCGCCCCCCTTTTCCTCCCTTATCTCCTTGCTCATGGTTGCCTTCTCTCCCTCTCTCTTTCCTACCTGCCAGCTGTTGCTCTGGGGCCTCCTGGCTCACACATTTCACCAATCACACAAAAGAAGGGATAGAAAAAAAGACAAAAAAGAAAGAAAACCAACAACAGCAATGATATTCTTTGTTCTCTACATCACAGTGTCTCCCATCATTACCCTGTTCAGTCGAGTTGTCTATCTTTCTGTTTTCCTGGGAGGTTTGCCTGGACGCTTATGTCTATGTAGTATAACAGTCACTTGATCTGTATTCAGGTGAAATGAAACACTTAAAAAAAGAGGTAAAGGTTGTTCCATCTGCCGGTCTGTTAGTCCGTCCATCCATCCATACAACCATACATCAGACATATGTCTGTCTGTTTGTCTGTCCATCCAACTCTTGCTCTGTCAGGGTCCTGGTGCCTACATCTAGCAGTCTATGGGAAAAATGCAGGGTACACCTTGGACACCAGGGTGTACCCTGCATCACATGATACATAATCTATCATGTGATGATGATGCAACTGCAGCTATAATCTTCATCAACCCAATCCAAACTAATACAGAAAACACAATTACTTGGTACTTGGTACTATATCATTAATGTACATGAACTCATACCTTTCGGTTTGTCAGCATACATATAAGTGTGATGTTAGGGTAAAAATATTTACCTAAAAAATTTTACTAAAATACAACATGGTGTGAGTTGTTACATTTAAAGTGTTTTTCTTTGTGTGTATGTTTGTCTGTCTTTCAAAGACAGCACCACTAAGCCTCCCAACAAAAGGGTGTAGTGCTGCTAGTGTGGTCCTTCTCTGTCTATCTCAGGTGGAGTATGTTACTGCTAATGCCTTCTAAGATCCCTCTGACGCTCTCCCTGAGGCCCTCGCTCTCTTCAACAATCCTCTTTGCTCCTGGTGTCCTTAAGCACCTTGGTGCAGTGAAGGTGGCTGGCTGAGGTTTGTCTTAATCTCTGCTTTTCCTTCAGAAAACAGCTAAGCCAACCCAAATGTCAAGCTTCTGATAACTTCAAAACCCAATTGGTTGCACGTGAATATTTATTTTTCCATTTAGGCTTTTTTATTATTTCTTGTAACCTTGCTGCTTCTTTCCATATTTTTTTATTTTTTTTTTATTTTTTTTTTCATTTTTAGAAACTTTTGACAAAATATTGATTAAAAATTAAACACTGACCGATTGTTTTCTGATATCCTAAAGGTGCTGGTGATTCCAACAAGGTGTCAAACACTTGAACAACACTTTTATGCTCTATATTGGACAGTAAGTGATTCAGATGTTTACTATCAATGTTGTGGATCAACAAGCCCCCAAGGCTCAAACATGAAAAAGGGCATTAACTCTTATTATCAAGGACAAAAGGCTGAAACATACAAAATGATGACAAACCACAAAGACAGTTTGTGGTTTCTATGTTTCTCCTGTGTATTTTACCTGTGCTTTTGGAATGTTTTGCATCTTTTTGTGTTCACTGTGTATCTTTTTCTTTTCATTCCACTTTTGGATTTGTGCTTTTCCTTTTGATCTTTATAGTTTAATTATCCATAGTACTTATTAAAGGATTTTTAAGTTGTGCATGGCTGCTTCTTTTTGTGTCTTTGTGATAATTTCATAGCTTTCAAAGGTTTTTCACATTGTTTAAAAATGTTGGTATTATATTTTGAAGGAACCTAACTCCTAACTAGAGTGAAGTTAGTTTTCTCATTTTTAAGTTGTGCTTACGGAAGGGTAGAACATCTCTTTTTGCTCCAGCTCTTTATTGAGTGTTAAGGTCGTTCCAAGGTTGCACAACTTCATAATAAACAAAATAAACCCTGAAAACAACAGTAACAAACTCAAGTTTATTTATTTTCCTCTGCTGAACCAGTAAATCCCAAGCCTCCCTGTTTGTCTCTTGTGTTTTGGGTTTTTTGGGATGTTTTTAGCACAGCTACTATTCGCCTTCATGTTAATCCCCTCAGAGAATAAACTCATTAGAACATTAATCACTGGATTCTAATTACCTCTCTCTCTCTGTGTCTCTAATTCAGGTACTTAGACAAGCCACCCCTCTCTGAACCCATAGGGGAGAAGTTACAGTAAAATGAAAAAATTAACTGCTGAGGTGCTTTGGTACAGTGTGGACATACTGGAATGTCTTTTTAGATTTTTCTGATTGGATGCTGGCCTGGACTTTTGTAAATTTATATCATGTTAATAATTTTCTATTAGTTTTTAAGTGAATTCATTTATTTCGTTCTGGTTTTCTGAGTATTTTATGGACTTCTAGGTTACAGTATCTCAGCACTCAATATCCAGGCTTCTGATTTCAGTTACCTATAGCAGCCATCCGCTGATTTTCTCTTCATTAGACAAACAGGTTGTGCTGATTTGTGTGGGTTCAAGCTGTCGTTTCAGAAGAGGTGAACAAACTGCTTTAACCTTGTCACATGAGGTTCTGAAGAAAATTATCTGGGAACATGAAGGGAATTATTATTTTTATCTTTGCCAGGGTTAGGGTAGTTAGAGCCCATCAATATAGATAGACAAATATAAGCAGATTTCTAAGAACTGGGGTTCGTTTCTGTAAGCCAACTTGTAGTGATTTGTTAGGAGGAGAAAAATCGTAATGCGTAAAATTAAAACATGCAGGTCTCAAAAGCTTCCTTAGCCATACATTTACTGTACATCCATCTTTCAAATTCCAGTCATTTCGTTGATTCTTTATAACTTATTTATTCTGATAAGGTTTTTATAGACAGTTCAAGGAACTTGTCATAGATAAACAGGTGGATTATGCTTATATAAGATTTCTTCAAGGAGACAAATTACGTGGTGCGATCAGACAAGAGCAAGAAAGTAGCTCAACGATAGCCTGAACTGCAGCAAAAAAAAGCCAGAATCTCTTTATGCTTTCCTAAGAAGGAGGGAGTGGTAGGGAATGGATTGTTTAGTTTTAATTTCCTGAATCTGATTGGGTGAAAATGAATTCAGAAGAAGAGGTTAAAAAAAAAATTAAAAAACAACCCCACATCAACCTGACCACATTCCTGTGCATATAATGAATCAGTCTGATATGTTTCATTGGAAATGATTTGACTGCTTAACTGTTTATGATGGAGATGAAACACATCATTAATCACACCTCAGTTTAAGCAACTTAGATTATATTTTCCTATTTGAAATGTTTTTTTTAATACTTGCTTATCCTGTTTCTTTAACATTATTTTTAAAGAAATTGTGAGACAATTTCATTAAAACAGAAACGGTATTTAATTTTGCAGACCAAAGTGACTTATGTAGCAGAAATACCGCCCCCATAAGAAACAGGGGGCTATATTCCTGCTAAATAATGCGGGAATATTGATTTCCAAGATGTTTGTTTCTATTCAACATTTGTTAGAAGTTACAAACTTTTGTTTTGATGGAACCCTCCAAAATGCCTCTTTGTGGTGTAAAAGAAAAACAAATTAGGAAGGAAATATGTGATTTCTAGCTTGCTTTTGTTAAATAAAAATTGCAAAACAAGAAAGTCTGAATGTGGACCTATTTAAAATGATACCTGGTCTCAAGGTCAACACTGGATACAAATCCTCTCTTTATAGTCTCTCAGTAGTAGTACCAACAAGCAAACAGCAATTTATTTGAAGTATTAGTGAAATACCACTTCAGTGTTTTGAGGACCTTTTGTTTCAGTTGCAAATTTTAGTAATTTATTTTCTTCCAAACTAATTTCCTGCAGAAGATAACTGTTTTTTTTTCTTTGCAGGTTGAAGTGTTTTGCATGCAGTTTCTTCTACTAGTTTTCTGTTTCAGACAAATACAGATGGAAGAGCACCACCTGCTGAAAGTTAAATTTTCCCTTTGTGAAGTTTTGCTCTACTTTAGATGTCATGTGATGCTGATACAGGCCTACTTTCAGGATCAGATTCAGACACAGTGGGACATCTTTAACTCAGAAGTTTGCATGAAATGATTGCATTCTGTGGTGTCATGGGGGGCATCATGCCAACTCTTAGATGTGTGTTTGAAAGTGTGTTTTTGTCAGCTGGGAGGACACTTCCTTCAAACAGGCCAGAGCAGGCACTGGCAGCTCAGGGAGGAAGGAGGATGGCAGTGAGCCGTGGAGGTGCAACTCCTTCTAGTCACACGAGACCACACAACAAGACAACACACTCCCTCCCTCAGTATTTTTTTCTCTATCTTTTCCTCTCATCTTAAGTGGAAACAGAAAATTAAAAGCGGCATCAGGTTTTCATATTCTGAGTGCATCGCAGGCTGGTAGGACCTGATACCCCAAAGCATTTACTTGGCTTAACCGTCTAAAAGCGTTGCTTTAAATCTTAGGGGTGTGTGTGTGTATTCTGGGTGGGACTCCTTAGCTGTCACCTACACACAACCTATGATGCAGGGTCTTAGCGGTAGCTTCTCATGGCTGAGTGCTCAGGACCCACACACACACACACATGTGCACAGCAACATACACATGCACCCAGCGTTGACAGGTGGAGGTAAACGAAGCAGAACTCTGTTAATCCACCACTGCCTGGGAGACACTGAGCAAGAGGTGAAGCACGAAAAGAGTGACGTGAGGTGTAGCAGTGTTTTCTTAAACGCTAAAATCTCACTAAATGACGCATCATTAGAATGGGCTGTGCAGGCAAGCAAGGTTTCCAACTGCTGTGGTTGACAGAGAAATGCAACACCTGCAAGAAACTATTCTTAGAAAAAAAAAATGAATAAAAGTGCTGTAAAGAAGGAAACCGTGAGAGAAAACATTACAGTAAAATGTGTTATTTGTATAGAGATATTTTTCTATTATATTTATGTTTTAAATTTAGAATTTTTACAATTCAGACAAACCAGCCAATGTCATTTAATTCTTCTAGTAATTGCACTGAAAAACAAAATTATATGGCATTATGTTATGTCAAAACACATCCTAACTCCAAAATACTAAAGTTTTTTTCCACTATTTACTTTTTGTTTTTGACAGCTTATGTTTGTTTTCCTGCAGAGGCACCCAAGACCCCCTCTGCAGCTATACTTATGAAGAGCTTTTTTAAATTATTTTCTTGCATACCATCTGAACGTCTTTGAAGCTTTTCTGGGTTGATGAGGATATCTTAGAAGTACAAATTACTTAAGTAAAAGGTTAACATAAACAGAACATACTGTTGATCCATTTAAGATGTATATACATTCCTTTGATTCCTAGACACATTTTAAGGGTGATGATATGTCAAAGATAGTTTCTGTCTCTGCTTTGCACTTATGTGTATTTTTGATATAACTTTGTGTAGCAAGGTTTCATAAACTACTCCTTTGTGGCTAACTGTTCATTGATTCAGCCTATGCTTGGATCCTCAATCTTTAAGGTCTAAAGTTCCTACAAATTCACGCAGAGATATTTAATGTTAACAAATGACATAGACTGGCATGTAGATTAAAGTTCTACAGTACAGGGAAGATTTTTCTTACTTACAACATTGCAATACATGCATCTTATAAAAGCTATCAGATTGTGTTTTGTTTTTATTTTTTTTTTATCTGCAGACACTCCAAACTAGGAATACATTGAAGGACAAAGTAAGATTCGGTGCAATATTCAATGATGTTTTAAGGGCCAAATAATAGTGCTTAATAGAGTCATTGTAAAGACAGGATGAAAACCCAGTATTCACAGGTTTACTTAGTGGTGTTAGGATAATTATCATTGATGATGTGTGAGTTTATTACACCTTGGTTTTGGCTGCCTGTTGCGTGTCAGAACTGATATCTTCCACAATAGTTTATCTGGTTAGGATGGTTCCTCTGTCCAGATATACATTTATAATCTTCACTCTGTACGTGGCAAATATTTGGAAATGGAATGAGAGTCCTTCAAATAAGAACAAAGTGTAATATTTTGATGAGGCTGGAGCCATGATGTGTACTCATCTGCTAACGTGTACGATGTAAAATGGGATGATGTGGCAGACTGGAGGTGTATAAAATGCCTTTTTAACTGTTAATCGGGGCCACTTCCTGAGAGGTGAGCACAGAGGTGAGCAGCTGCTTTCTGTAAACTCTAAGCAACTTCTCTGATCTGAGTAAGATTATAATTTCTATCATAATCTGGTGTCATGTCTCATGGTTATTTAATACATATAAGTTATGAAGTGTTATTTAAAGAGTGGTCTCTTCAGGAAAAAGAACCAGAGAGATAGAGCCTCAAGGGGCAAACACAGAGCCAATCTTTAACAGTGGATATGTTACTAGCTACGCCTGTTCACCTGCTTCTTTACACAAGAAAATAAAATATTGAGTTGATGCCGGAGGAGAAATTAAGATTTAAAATGATGGTGAATCACTATTACTAACAATATCCATTTAAAACCAGTGATGTATCTCTGAAAGCACCACATGTTGAACCAGTAGAAGACCACCGGGTGCCAATCCTGTCTGCTGAGAACTAGAAACAGCTTATCATTTACCCAGACTGAACATCTTTGTAAAAATACTGCCTGATCAAACCCTGTCAAGCCCTGCATGCAGACGTATAAATTCAAACACACAAGGAGGCTGACAGGCAGTCAGGGTAGATGTTATCATGCCAGCGTCTTGTTGTTTCTTCAGGTGGCTTTCAAGCAAGTTGGACCATGCAGCTCACTGCCCTTTCTGCCCTTCACACTCACAGGCATGCACAACCCCCCCCCCCCCCCCCNAAAAAAAAAAACACACACACACACACCGAAACTGCTCAGATCTTTATACCTGGACGTTTGAAATTTGTACATTTAGACTTTTCTCTAAAATGTACACTTTCAGGTTTCTTACCCTATATATACCACCATATATCTCCATCCATTTAAATGCCTGTATATATTTATGTTTTTTTTTTTTCCCTCTTCATCATCTGCACCCCTTTCCCCCTCTCTCTTCCATCTTCATGCTTTTTCTCCTTTTCTCCCCTCAATCATACCACCCTCACACCTCCCAAGGCGTTGTTTTAAGTGAGTGTCATCAAGCTCACAGATGTTTAGCACCATTTTACCGTCCTTCTTTCACACACACTTATGCACAACACAAACGCACACACAAAGAAAGGGTTGCTAGAGTAATCATGTCATGTAAATTACCCAGCATAGCAAGAGGCCTCTTCACCTGCAATCAGCCTCACCGTGCTTCAGTCCAACCTGCATTCAGCAGCAGAAAAAAAAACATTTTCCCCCAAATTAAAGTGCAGGAGGAGGGAATTTCCTAATCTTACAGGAATGAAATGTATCCCCCCCAAAAAAGAACAAATTTGGTTTGATATCTTCACTATTAACGTAAAGAAATTTGAGAGATGTTCTTGGAGGGGAGAAGTTGAGCAAATTTAAATGGTAAACTAAGGCTATGACTCTAATGCTACGTTCACACTGCAAGCAGTGGGAGCAGCAAAAATGCAGGTGCTGCTTCATTTTTGGTGTTTGTACAAGTTTAGTTTTGACGCATGGCTGAAGCATCTTTGCTGCTTCAGCTACTCGGTCGAAAAGTGGGTCAAACATATGTTACTGGCAGGTTTCTACATTTTAAATAAATTTAGGCCTTAATGAACTGTTTCAGAGGAGTGATCACAGCAATCTGCATCAGCAGTGCTATGTCTGTCTCCCTGCCAGCTCCCAGATCAGCTTCTCTGATTGGTTGATGTGATGCGTCAAACAGCAAAAGTTACATTTCTCCAACTCCAGCAGCTGCTGCTTCTGAAGCAGGTGGCGAGCTTGAGATGCTCAGAAGCTCACGACGTGCTGCTTCAGTTGCTCAGGTGCGCTGCTCTTGCTTCTCAAGGCGCACTGTGGGACCTTTTGCTCTACCAAGATCCACGTCAACCATTGACTTTGCATGCAAACTAGTTGCTTCTGCTGCCTGTGCTGCTTACGGTGTGAACGTGGCATAAGGCTGAATGAGCAAGATAATGTAGACTTCTCACATCAGCGCTCTTATTATGGCAGTAATGTTGCATGTAAATATCAACTGCATTACTCAATAAATGTTTGAAAAGAAAATCGCCTCAATAAAAAATCCAGTTCTAAAGGTGGATGCTACTAAACTTGATGCGAGTCTAATATCATGACCAGATTTAGTGCTGTTTAGTTTATTTCATTTATTTATCATTTAGTACTCATTTTCCTATGTCATTTTCAGAGCTCATTACAGAAGAGTTAAAGGGGTCATAAAATGCAAAACAGAGTTTCTATTGTCATAGATGAATAATGATAGTTCAGTGGATGAAATGGACATACAGAGAAGTTCAAACCCCATTGACACCTCCTTTCTCTCAAATCTTACAATTCTAAACTTCCACTGATTTCAAATGAAGCACCAAGTTGACGTCACTTCCGGGATGTTACCTTATTTAGTTCTGGCCTGTACTTTTGTCACCCCCCGAAATTGACATACAGACCAGCCCGCTGGTTCACTGGCCCAAGAGAACATTAATAGAGGTAGATGTAAGACACCAGTTTAGCTGTTTAGCCTAAAGTTGTAAACTGTTTTATATCTTAAACTGTTGTGCTTTGGGAGCCAACAATATCAGGACCACATGAAAAAACACATTATAAATAAAGGAGGGTGAGAAGAAAAAATTGTGTTTAAGTATTAATGAAAGTCTTAGAGGAAATATGTGCTGCTGTGTAGTAGGAGCCAAGAACATATAAAATTCAGATAATAAGTAGCATGACCGTTCAGGTCTAATACTTTGAGAACTTTTTTACCACATACCGAATATGTAAAGGGTTATATCAGATTAGTCTTTAAGGGGAAAGGTTTTGAACTGAGCTGTGGAGTTTGAACTGAAAATGTATGATATGAGTCCCATGTGGACAAAGAGATCAGATTTGGGTCAAATTTTCCTTTTGTTTTAACGTAACTTGAGATACTTATATATCAAGTTGATGTGATAAGGGAAACCAGGTGAGAGTTGGACACTCTAAAAAGGAAACTTGTTGAAACATAATTATGTAAGAAACACCCACAATAAGTAAAAGTAAAAGATGAGCAAATAATTATGTCTTGTAGAGAACCAGGACTGAAAAACTCTGAAAATAAGGCCCAGTTGAATAATCTATGAACAATATTCTTTTTGTTTAGTTTTTTTTTTTGGTTTTGAAAATTAAATCTCATGTCATCTAAAAGTAAGATGTGAGCATCTTAAAAAATATTGGAGGAGCAGTTTTATCATTTATTGAAATGTTGATAAAAAGTTAAGAGGGTTTGTTTTAAATTATTTTTTATCTACCAATCCATAACTGTTTATTTTTCTTCCATTAGATTTGTGTTGTCTCCCTCTGCAGTTTGCAAAAATAATTCTCCTTGTGTAAAGGCAGGAGAAGACTCACCCAGGGACAGACTGTCTGAAACAAGGTGGTGTCTTTTGTCAGAGAGGTACGTGTCTATTCTGCAGCAAAGAAAAGATTGACAGAAATTAGGAATATTATTTCTCAAAATCATTTGCAGGCTCAATGGTAGCTATTACCAAAATGTGATGATTTTCTCCTTCATTGTTTGCCCAAAAATTTGTGAAAAACATCACAGAATCACAAAAAAGTGATATTAGGTTTGTCTTGATATCGTAATTGTAGGTCCTAGACACTTTGTTGTTTTTCTTAATAATGACCTAAACCCTTGGAATAGCATGGTTATTGAAGTTGCTTGTCAGGCTGATTAAATATTTGTTCTGGTTTATTTGGTGTAATTAGGTTCAGGAAAAAAAAAACGCTGTCATTTTTATGGAAAATTATGTCTCACATTCTGATTTTTGATCGTAATTTTTTTTTTATGGATTAAAAAAAAAGGCAGAGGTTTTCCTAATAAATTATTTACCACATTGCTACATTTTTATACTAGACTGTCTTCATTTAAAGTCAGGAGCTGGCTTTACTTTAGTGAAAATTTCACAACACATAATCACAAGCGCACCTCTGATGCTGAAGTCTTGAGATAACCTATACTGTAACTTCTTGCTCCTCTATAATGAGCTTTACTTTCTTGCCGACCTTTGCTTCGCAAAAGAAGGTTTCAGTTTTCAGATGGGGGACGTCTTTCATTTTAGAAGCAGGCACTTTAAGGTCTGTGTCTCACACTGCTGCCAAATCCAGTCAGGCTTACTGCACTTTACCTGCCACTGGCCATAATACAACTGCAGCTTAAATTGTGACAGGCTTGCCAAGGCACAAATAAGGATTAGCTGTTTGTCATACGCGGTATATATAATAGGAGCTGCATGTCTTATTTCAATATAAAATGCAACTCAGCTTTTAATGTCAGCTAGGAATGGTAAAGACATGGATTAAATTAGGAAAAATCCTAAAAGTTATACTTTACAGTGCTGATGGGATACTTTTTCCTATATGTACTGTAACGGTGTTATACCAACAGATACCCTAATGACTTTGTATAGATAAGAAATTTTTTTATTGCACGCTTCTTAAACTGAAATTTTTCCTGTGCAACAAGACTTAATCATAAAAAAAGCTGAGCTCTTGGACTCGCTATTACATGTAGTGGAACCCCATATCTATTAGTAGTTCACATCCTGTACTTTCTTTGTTCTCACTGTATTATGATTTTCATGTTGCAAATACACCATACTAACACACCTGTCCAATTCTTCTCGGTTTTTTCATCATTGCTCATCTGATCCACCCGCTCCTGCCTCTATTTAAAGTGCATGCTCCCAATCGTCAGTGCCAGATTATTCTTGGGCCTTTGGTGTGAGAGTTTTCTAACATTACCTATTGTGTTCTGATCCTGATCATGTTCTGTCTTCAGACCTTTGAGCCTGCCTGTCCCTGGTTAGATCTGTTTGCCTGACCTGTCTTCGGATTCTGTTGGATTCTATTGTGAACAGAACCTGGATCTGCCTCTTGACTTTGCATTCTGGATTGTCCTGCCTTCTTTCGTCTGTTGGATCTCCGGTCAGTTCTGTGTCCTTCAAGGCTTCGCCGTTTTGGACGCTCTGTGCGGCAACCGCCGCGTCTGGTCAGCCGACCAGTAGACATCCACCTCGTTCTCTGCGCTCTAAACCAGGTTAGTGACTCATATGTTCAGATAGTCCTCCATCAGTCTTTAGTGGTCACTAACCTGTGTTTCCCATCTCTAGAGTTACCTGCCTTAAGACGCCCTAGCCGCCGGGGCAGTTTTCCACTGTCTGTCTTGCCTGAATACTGAGTCCCCCTGTTCTGATTCATGACACCCATCAAAGGTGGACTTACAACTAAAAAGTCTAATACTTTGGAGCAAACTAAGTACAGTACCCAGTATGATACACTGAATAGTCTAGTTCTGCGTGTACAGAGTAGGCTTGACCTGGAAGACCTAAGTGGTCTGGGAGGTTGATGACAACAAATCTGTATTGAGGTGCTGATCCATTTATTGATTTGTAGACTAACTGAAAGATTTCAACGTCTATTCTCTGAGCTACAGGGAGCCAGAGTAAGGGCTTCAGAACCGGGCCTATGTGCTCTACTTTCATAGTTCTAGTGAGGACATGGCCAGCAACATTAAATGAAAGACAAATGTAGCAGTAGGTTTAAAATTTGCTTATTTTAAAATGTTTAAACTCGCATGAAATGTTTGAGTTCAACAGGGATGTTTTTCAGCTTGAATGCTGATAATTATATGAAAATATGGCCCAAAAACCAAATTATTCAGAGGATACAAATTTGAAAGATAATATCATGAATATGAAAATGTAATTTTTTTGTAACTGCAATGGGAAAAAGTGGCTATAAAGCCTTATAGTTACCAACAATTTGTCTTTACAGTCTGTTTGACCCGGAAATATCAGTAATGAACATTTTATTATCATTTCCAGCCCTTTATAGGACAAGGACTGAAAACATTCACTGATATTTTGGCTAAAAATTGCTTTGTTCATTGTTTTCAGGAGTGTTTTCTCCTTCTCTTTTTCTCAGCATAGTGTGTGTTTTGAGCATAAATTTGTTGCCTCCATATCCAGGTCTGCTCTCAGCAGTAAGCTTATGAGGACAAGATTTTAAGTATAGAAAATCCACCTGATTCATCAAACTCATCAGACCACCTACAGTTGTTGTGCTGACTCTGTATTTATCAAACCTATGCCATGGTCACACAAAAACAAATTAATCTGTGTTTCTGTGAAATCTTTGATCTTTGGCAGCTCAGCGATGTAGTCACCAACCACTGACACGCTATACTGTCAGAAACATGCTTCTGCTAGTCAGCCTGATTTTTCGTTGATCTCTTACACTGGTTCATATCCTCCCCAAGGCGTTGGTTTACTCCTGCTGAAAAATGGAGCACACATGCCAAAAACTTATGAGGAGAAAAAAAAAACTAAAGGAAATCATTTTTCATGGTCTGCTTCCTGTCTTTCATAAAGTCTTTAACAGTGCTCCTCTGTGGTTTATACTTTAGTAAAAGCTAAAAAGCAGCATAAGTCTTGAAGCTTTTGACCAAATTTCTTCAAAATAAAAATATTTCTTGTCCCTTTTATGAATTGAAAAACAGTGGTTTTGTAATTATTTATGCTGATAAATCTATCACCCTCACTCTTCCTGCTGATGAGACTGAGTTGTTTTGGAGTGCAGGGGGTGCTAGTTATCACAGATCCTTCCTCCCAGCAGCTGTAAGACTTTATACCCATCACTGTTCCAAACAACCTTAATAAGTTGTTACATCATGCTGTTTTTTGATGGTTTCTGATAGAAAATGCGATCAAACAGATAAAAAGAACTAAAAACATAGTAAACAACCCAGAATCTTTTTTTCTTTTATTTTTTATGTTTTTTTTTTTTTTACCTTAGTTATTATTAGGTGGACTTGTTTCTGTAGTTTATAAAAACATTGTGCAACATGTTAAACATGTTAGCTTAAGGTCACAAACAAATATTCATGTTAATGATTCTTCCTGGAGCCCCAAAGCTTTGGAAACAAGCTTTCAAATTTTCTTATATTTTTAAGCCAATTTGCCCCTAGTTGTCCAAAAGGCCAAACTTCAATTCTCCCTTCTCTACAATTCATGATGAGGCTAATGAAAACTGACCCAAAACCTTTGAATATACACCCAAGATGAGAAAAAAAAAAAGATGTTCATTAATAAGGGGGCAACCAGAACAATATTGCAGCAGGACAAAAAAAAGCAAAAACAGGAGCTTTTAAAGCACCTAAAATAATTTAACCCTAACCCAACAGCTGTGTATGTCTCTCTCAAACCCACATGTGGACAATCACAGTCATGCACAGATTTGTGGCTCAGTTCAGGCCCGTTCACCTGGGTGGGCCTGTCTGTCTGGCAGTAGTACGAGGATTAGAACTGAGATTATGCTGACAAAACACACACAACAACAGGAGGAAGTTGGGGTTGTGCATGCGTGTGAGTGAAAGAGAAATGAAGGGTTAGAATGAAGGAGGAGAGGCAGAATGGATGCACTTTTTATGCACTTTCATTTGCGTGTGCACTGTTTAGCTTCGCAGGAAGATCCCAGACGAGTTATCCTTACGCTCTCTTCTAAATCACCCAACCGTTCAAGGTAAATCTCATATTAATCCTTTCAGTTAAAAATGCGTTCCATTCAAGCCTGGCTTTAACAGTGGATGCTAACGATGGATACCCTCTGAGTCAACTCATTCAGAATGGTAGGACTCTAAAGACAGACAGGAAATGATAATTGTTTTTCACAAGCTTCAGACTTACTTGAACCTGTCCTCTGCCCTCAGCCTAATATTAGATGCTAATCCAGGTTCAGAACGCCCAATCCTGACGCACCCTAACTTTGACATTTCCCTCGGGTTCAAAAGTGACAGCAAGTCATGAGGCAGCTTCCTCGAAGTTGTTGAACCACTTTAGATTATTGCTTTTCCAGTCAAAACAGGAAGCTGGAGCTGGCAACACATCTAAAGATTGAATTCTAAATTTGACCAGAAGTCATTTTACAGACAATATTATCTTAATAAGAGATAATGAGACACAGGATGTGATCAGGATGTGCATCTCTGTTTGAAGTCAGGAACTGCCTATTTAATTGTGCGTTTTGTTTTTTTTAGAGCTAAAGTTTCACCTGGTGACAATTTCCACTAGCTGAGTCATCAGTTGTATTTGAAGTTTGCCGTTTGGAAAACAAAATGATGATTGAAAATGCAACTGATTAATTTTTAGAATAGAAAAAACTCCTAATCATAGGTATGGCATAGTTTTTTCTAATCATTGAATTATTCTTGCTGTGCTAATTTTCTATTTCAAAAAAAGTAATAAAAATCACATTATGCTTCTATCTACTTGATTGACGCTGTGATTTTTGTGTGATTTTTTATTTTTTTTTTTGTTATCTTAAAGGGAATTCTTCACACTGTCAATTATTTACTGCCAGATACAGCTTTGCTGTTTAAAACTGAATACATTTCTTGTCTGTTAAATCAACAGTAAACATCTTGTAAACATCTTATATGAGGCATTTCATACTCGATTTCTTTAAGATTTCACTCTTGTAGGAAGATAAGGGGTGGCTCAGGGTTGTTTACTTTTCAGTTTTATAATTCCTGCTGAACCATAAAATTTTACTCTTGCTTCTTGTTGTATCTTATAAAGTCTTTATTACTTCAAAGCAAATGAGTTCCAAGCTACACTGTGCAGTTTTGACAGTTTTGACAGTCAGCTTTATATGATCAGGTAAATCTGACACTAGCTTTGATCTCTTGGCAAGTTGATTTTAGCCTGTCTGGAGCTGATTATGTTGCACAACACAGTATGAGCATTACTTGCAGACTGAGGACTTTGCTGAAATGAAAACCAAAGGAAGAATAAAACCTGTCTTCTAACAGTTAATCATTCAAGCATCGTGCTGCCAGTGACTTAATAAGCATATCAATAATATTTAGATAATCTTTTAACATTTGTGACATCTATACTGCAAGTAACGTTACAATACAAATTGTATTTTCTAGCACTGGAAGTACTGAATTGTTCAAATATTGGCATTAACTACTTTATTTGTTGGCATCAGAATCATTTAGCTAAAAATTTGATTTCAAAGAGACTTTTACCTTGAACACACTAAAAGTGGTCATCTGACTATTTTTAACTGATCGATTGATACATATGAGCGTGTCTTGATACGTCGGGTCAAAGCGAGGGTCAGCGCTGTCAGTCAAGACGGATGTCAGAGTAAAGCTTTGTCTGTCACTGCAGTCATTGTAAACAAGCCCAGGTTCATTCCATGCAGTCTGGTTTGTAGGGGTGTGTGTGTGTGTGGGAACAGCCCAGCCTATCTGCTGTGTTTACTTTGAACATTTAGAAGGCTTGTAAATGCTGGTAAACACATTCCTGACTTTCTCCTTCTCTTGGGTGTGTGTTCATGCACGTGTTTCTGCATTTACACAAATGAAATGTTAAATAAAGATACATGTAAGCAACTGTAATTTTAGGGTTTACTGTCAACATGGCATAAGCTCCTGGAATTTTTTTGGTAAAGCCCTCAAGTCTGTTTTGTAGTTAACCTCTGAAATTCTGCAAAGCTGGAAAATAAATGCATATTAAAATGCTGTGATTTATTTATTACTTTAAAATGATTTAAAATTGACATATGGTTCTTAGATATATATCCACCACTTACATATATCTGAATTAGAGGTTCTGCACCTGTTACTGTACATTGCAAACTTTTAAAAAAGGTCAATTAATATACAAAATGGGGTTTTCTCTTTGAAGATGTAACTAAACACATATTGTAAAGCCACATCCTTTAATAAACAGCAAATATAAAAAAGTATAATATAATCTAATGTTAATTTATTTCACTAGCTTACCTCACTAATATGGAGCATGTTATATAGACATATTACACACAAATGGATAAAAAAAAAGATTTTCTTTCTTTTTATTGTGTCAAAATTAGAATATTAAATCAGAAATAATATGCAAATGTGGGCTAAATTGAATGTCAGATAGCTGCTTTAAATGTTGTTATCTAGATCTGCTTGTTTGAGTGTTAGTTTGATATTGGAATGTTTAGATGTTTTGATAACTTCAATTTTCAAAACTGGAGTAATTCTTTATTAATAGCATGTGCTTTGGATATCAGAAAAGTTCAAATGTGTTTTTTGCATCGCTCTCTAAGACAACTTGGAACGTCTAACCAAATACAGCATCCAAATTACAGGAGCTGGTATCTCAGTTGAAATACAAATATGTTTGGATATTAAGGCAATCATTAGAAAAAAATTGCACATCTTATATTATGATTTTGAAACTTGTAAAATAAATTAACAAGCCCTTAATTTTTATAATCTGTTTGGGAAATATGAAGTTGTACTAGTAATTCAAGGTGGGGCTGGCAAAATAAAAGATAGCAGATAAACAAAACTTATTAAGTAAGTGTTACATTCAATTCAGTTTAATTCTATAGTTCCAATTCACAGCATGTCATCTCAAGGCACTTTATAGAGACAATTCAACCAAATCATACAGTCAGATTGATTCAAAATTTATTTATATTTAAAGAAAACCAGTTGATTGCATTAATTCAGTGACTCGAAGGCAATCCCTCAAACCAAGCATGGTTGTGGGTGGACAGTGGAGAGGAAAACTCCATCCCTTAACAGGAAGAAACCTCCAGCAGAACCAGGCTCAGTATGAGCAGCCATCTGCTGAGGCCGACTGAGGTTCAACGAGATAGAAGCAGACATACAGAAAGACCCAGAAATATAGCAGACAAGATTAAGATTCAGAAAAGGTAAAAAAATTAAATCCCTTGGCTTTTTTTTTCTAAGTTTGAAGATGTTTCGCTTCCCATCCAGACAGCTTTGTCAATTCAAAACGTCTGGAGTAATGTGAAGCTCCTGGCTTTATAGAATTGCACAGCAAAAGCTTTGTTATGGCATAGGAAAACTGCTAATTGACCAGAAACAGGTCCACCCCTTTTAATGGGGAGTAGTTAAGGTCGTTGTTGGTCTGCAACTTAAACCAAAATTTGTCTACACCTCTGTAATGGGGAGTCATTAGGGTTTTTGTCGGCTTGGCTTACAGGAGCAATGTTTTTATCACTGTATGGTGATGAAGATTGAGGTGATATTGAGAAGGAGTCAACTCAATCACTATGTTTTAGGTTTACAAGATCTGAAATGTTAGTCCACCCCTTCTGTTTAAGGGTGGTTGTTCTCTCTAAACATAAATTACTTCCTTGACACCCCTTTTAAACCATCTGTCTTCTTTGTCGAAAATGTAAACATTTTGGTCCTCAAAAGCGTGTCTTTTGTCCTTAAGGTGATAGTGGACATCAGAGTCTTGTGCGGATGAGGTAGCTTGCCTGTGTTCATCCATGCATCTATGGAGAGGTTGTTTGGTTTCTCCATTATGAAAATCAGAGCATTCCTTACTGCACTGATCTGCATACACCACTCTACTCATCTTTGGTTTTGGGGTTTTGTCCTTAGGATGCACCAGTCTCTGTTTAAGACCAGATGGAGCTACTTTTATGCGAAAAAGGAGAATAATGTTAGAGGTTGAACTAACAATTACAGCAAAATGGCAGAATAGAGTTAGAATGAAGCAGGGTGATGAAAAGGGGTTCCTATTTGCCTGAGCAGTCTATTCTTATGGCATCATAACTATCATTTCCAATCCTGCACAGCAGACCATTTAAATATTAAGCCATTTTCTTAACAAGTCATGACCTGTGTTTACTGTGACAGACAAGGGTGTACCCTGCCTCTCGTCCACAGACTGCTGGAAACTGCCATGACCCTGACAGAATGAGTGGGAGTGGATGGATGGATGGATGGATGGATGGATGGATGGATGGATGGATGGATGGATGGATGGATGGATGGATGGATGGATGGATGGATGGAAACTGTGTTTAAATCTGGGTTTTGTATATTTTTCTATTAGGCATTTCATCTGTCATGAATTCCTGTTACCCTGTTAGAACAAAAAGGCTTTCCATATTTGGAAATGACACAATTTTTTACCTTTATAAGTAAGGCCTTTTGTAATAACCCACCAGTACAAAGCTTGGATGTACTGTAGCAGGCAAGGTATTTCAGTTTTCTTAAAATCCTGATAGTTATAGGACTAAATAAATAAACTAAACTAAACTAAACTCTTCTAGATGTATACAAGAATGATATGATGATGTATCAGAGGAGAAACCAGCAAATTCTCAACCCAAATAAAGCTTAATAAACCAACTAGAGAAAGGTGCTACAGTATGTAGGCATTTTCAAAGGCTATTTCTTACCCCTAAACAATAAAACCACATAAAATCTGTTTTATTGGAAGGGACCATAATGTTTTATTTAATGACATCAAATTATATTCCAAAATCCAACATTAGTGGCATAGCAAGCAAGATATGTTTGTTATACTGTATTTCCCATTACAGAGATTCAACCATGATCTTGTAGCATCTTCCTACATGTTCCTAATCTTAGTGCTTTAGGTTGTTCAGGGATATCAAACCTTGCTGGCCATATGGAGATGGACACCAGTGATGGACACCATGCTTCACGAAGGTGTTGGTCTTTGCTGGGATGACTGCCTCTTTCAACTAGAAAACCATAATTTGTGAAGCCATTTTCATCGTATAAGGCAAT